>NC_028452.1:27921008-28141952 GCF_000263155.2 Setaria italica
CCGGAGAGTAGGTGAAGCTCAGCTCTCTATCAATGTGCTGGACTGCTCGGGCTGGAGGAAGAAGAAAGTCTCTGTCTCGGGATATAGTGGGGGATGAGTTTTTATCCCGGTTAAAAACTCCAACCGAGACAAAAGGAAAACACCTTTTGTCCCGGTTGGAAGTTAGTCCCGGTTGGAGGATCCAACCGGGATAAAAGGGTGTCCCTTTTATCCCGGTTGGATCCTCCAACCGGGACTAACTTCCAACCGGGACAAAAGGTGTTTTCCTTTTGTCTCGGTTGGAGTTTTTAACCGGGATAAAAACTCATCCCCCACTATATCCCGAGACAGAGACTTTCTTCTTCCTCCAGCCCGAGCAGTCCAGCACATTGATAGAGAGCTGAGCTTCACCTACTCTCCGGTGGTGCCCAAGCAAGGGAGGTGCTGCCCGAAGTTTTTTCCCTCATTTTCGTGGGAATTTCACTCGGCCAACACAAGTAATGCGAAGGTTTGCTACTTCATCCTCGTGTTATGCTTTGATTTATTCTTTGGAGATGGAAAGATTATTTGCTACAATGTGATGATGAAGTAGAAAAATGGAGAGGTATTTTGAGCTAGAATGTGAGGGAGATTGATGTGTCATATATAGTATGCATTATTGCAGTGGTTTAAATCCATATGCTACCTTGTCTAGACGGTTTATCTTATCAAATTCAATATGGTTTTTTAAATCCATATACTTGTTGAACTTGCATACCGTGTTCATTTCGGCGAGAATGTTCTCCGCCGAGCAGCAACGTATGTCAAGAAGGAGGTTCGATTCTACGAGAAAGAGTGGATACGGACATCGTGACCGTGTCCCCTTTTCCGTAGCATCTAACCTCTTTTATGATGAAGTGCGGTGCCGCCCAGCTGAGGACATCCTCGCGAAATGAACACGGTCTTCAAGTTCAACAACTTCTGTAGTAGTAAGGAAAGAATTTTTGTACATAGATGACTTCTGCTACTTGTTGAACTTGCATACTGTGTTCATCTCTCCGAGGATTTTTTCCGCCGAGCAGCAACGTATGTCAAGAAGGAGGTTCGATTCTACGAGAAAGAGTGGATACGGACATCGTGACCGTGTCCCCTTTTCCGTAGCATCTAACCTCTTTCATGACGAATACCGGTGCCGCCCAGTTGAGGACATCCTCGCGAGATGATCACGGTCTTCAAGTTGAACAACTTATGCAGTGTTTGGGACTTTAATTTAAATATGTGTATTTGGATCTTCATGTTGTTGTATTGTACCATGTTGTTTGGATCTTTAATCGATTTTCACGCGTAATCCATTGTCAAGTGTAATCCATTTTCATGCGTAATACGATGCAGATGGACCGGCAATGGATGTATAATGCAGACAGGCGGAGCAAGGTGTTTATTGATGGCTTGCATTATTTTCTCGAAGTGGCAAAAGCGAACAAGCCAGAGAATGGGTTCGTATGTTGTCCATGCTTCCAATGCAATAACAGGAAGGAGTATTCAAAGGATTCCTGGGGGACTATTCACAGCCACTTGTTTAAATACGGTTTCATGCCTAACTATTTGGTTTGGACCAAGCACGGTGAACTAGGGGTTGTAATGGAAGATGGCGAGGAGGAGGAGGAAGATGACACCATTCCGGACTGGGTTGCAGGCCAAGCTTTTGCAGGTACTACAATGGGCGAGGCTGATGAAGATGAGTTTGCAGAAAATGACCCTACTGATGACCTTGGTCAGGTGATACGAGATGCATACAGAGATTGCGAAACTGAGAAGGAAGCAGCAAAGTTGCAGCGCATGATAGATGATCACCAAAAATTGTTGTACCCAGGTTGCCAGCAGGGCCATAAAAAACTAGGTACGACACTAGAATTTGTGCAATGGAAGGCAAAAAATAGTGTGTCCGATAAGGCATTTCAGGGGATGTTGAACATTGTAAAGAAGATTCTCCCCGAGAATAATGAATTACCGTCCACAACATATGAAGCTAAACAGATTATTTGCCCTTTCGGATTGGATGTTCAGAAGATACACGCATGCCCTAATGACTGTATCCTCTATCGTGGTGATGAATACGAGAAATTGGATGCTTGTCCCGTCTACGAAGCCCTGCGGTATAAGATCAGGCGAGATGATCCTGGTGATGTCGAGGGGCAGTCTCCCAAGAAGAGAGTTCCCGCGAAGGTGATGTGGTATTTCCCTATAATACCACGCTTGAAGCGCTTGTTCAGGAACAAGGCGAATGCTAAGTTGATGCGATGGCACAAAGAAGACCGTAAGGAAGATGAGATGCTGAGACACCCCGCAGATGGGGCACAGTGGAGATCAATTGATAGAACATTCCCAGACTTTGAAAGTGAAGCAAGGAACATAAGGTTTGGTTTAAGCACTGATGGATTCAATCCATTCGGTGAGTTGAGTAGTGGTCATAGTACTTGGCCTGTGACCCTTTGTATGTTCAACCTTCCTCCTTGGCTGTGCATGAAGCGGAAGTTCATTATAATGCCGGCGCTTATCCAAGGCCCAAAACAACCCGGCAACGACATTGACGTGTACCTAAGGCCGTTGGTTGATGACCTTTTATAGCTCTGGAAGGAAGAAGGTGTACATGTGTGGGATGAGGATAGACAAGAGATCTTTAATCTACGAGCACTGTTGTTCATAACCATCAACGATTGGCCTGCATTGAGTAACCTTTCAGGACAGACAAATAAGGGATATCGGGCATGCACCCACTGTTTAGACGACACAGATAGCATGTACTTGAAGCACTGTAAAAAGGTCGTCTATATGGGTCATCGTCGATTTCTCCCTGCTCACCACCAGCTGAGAAAGAGCGGGATGCATTTCAAAGGGACGCCAGACCATCGTAAAAAACCTGCACACCGTAATGGAAAGCGTGTGTTCGAGATGATGAAGGATGTATATGTAGTCTTCGGAAAGGGACTTGGTAGCCAACCTGTTCCGAACGATGATAACGGACATGCACCCATGTGGAAGAAAAAGTCAATATTTTGGGAGCTACCTTATTGGGAAATCCTAGAGGTTCGCAACGCAATAGACGTGATGCACCTGACGAAGAATCTTTGCGTGAACGTGCTAGGCTTCATGGGTGTTTATGGAACCTCAAAAGATACATTGGAAGCACGACAGGACCTGAAAGCCATGGGGCAACGAGATGACCTACATCCGGAAAAGAGAGATAATGGACAGCACTACTTACGTCCTGCCAGTTACACTCTCAGCAAGGAGGAGAAGGATAGCATGTTTGAATGCTTGAATAGTATGAAGGTCCCGTCTGGGTACTCCTCGAATATAAAGGGAATAATAAATATGAAACAAAAGAAGTTTACAAATCTCAAGGCTCATGAGATAAATGGTTAGCCAGGGGACCTGCTACCACAATCGTCAAATTCCAAGGCTATGAGATAAATGGTTACACATTTTACACGAGAGCCCAGGACCAGAAAAGCACGAACCAGAATAGTGGTGTCCGCATAGATGCCATGGACAGAAATAATAGCAAGGAGTCGTATTATGGTTTCATACAGGAGATATGGGAACTCGAATACGGACCGCTGTACATCCCTCTATTTCTTTGCAATTGGGTGAAGCTAACTGCCGTCACCAAAGATCAGTACGGAATGACAATAGTAGATCTGAGCAAGATTGGATACAGTGATGACCCATTCGTACTTGCCAATGATGTGCATCAGGTGTTCTATGTGAAGGACATGTGCAGCAAACCCAAGAGGAATCCAGAAGAGACATGGGAGCCAAAGTGCCACATAGTTCTTCCAGGTAAAAGAAAAATCGTGGGAGTCGAGGATAAAACAGACCAATCAGATGATTATGATCAGTTTGATGGCATGCCTCCATTCGCCGTTGAAGTTGATCCAAGCATCCTGCTATCCAAAGAAGAGGCTCCGTACTTACGCCGCGATCATGATCAAGGAACTTTCGTGAAGAAGAAATTTTACAACGTTGTATTGTAATGCGTTAAATGTACATGACCTTTGTGTATTAATTGATACAATTTGTAATTTACCCTATGTATGATTTCATGTGTTATTAAATTTGTTAGGTGAAGATTTTTTAGATATACATGAACATTGTTAACCACATACTAACATGGATTTTTCTGCGCATTCAAATAATTTAATTGAATAATTTATTGATCACAGCAATGCAGTAAAATAAATATTTTACAGGCTACATGAGTTGGTATAGAAATAATGATTACTTCATACTTATTGTCAATTTACTCGTTAATTAAATATATTTTTGCATGTACAAAATCTGAGAAGGTTTTGTTTTTCATCCTGGAATGCAGTGAAAAGGTTAAATAAAATCCATTTCCAAAAGCAGGCGGGAGAAGAAAAATAGGAAAAAAGACCTTTTGTCCCGGGTGCTAACAGCAACCGGGATAAAAAGCCCCCCTTTTATCCCGGTTGCAAACGGCAACCGGGATAAAAGGGTACGTTTCGTCTCCCGCCCGAACGTACCCTTTTATCCCGGGTCCCGTCACCAACCGGGATAAAAAGCCCCCCCCTTTTATCCCGGTTGGTGACAGGACCCGGGATAAAAGGGTGCGCTCCCAGCCCCACATTACGAACCGGGATAAAAGGGGGGGGGGGTTAAAAGGCACTGTACTCCCTTCTACCCCCCGCCAGTTCCACACTTAGCGAAAATTTCGCAAGTCCCGCGCTCTCCGCCGTCGCTGCCCGTCCGCCTCCCTCGCCGGCCACCGCCGTCGTCGTCCCCCATTGCGCCGTCGAAGTCCCGCATTGCGCCGTCGTCGTCCCCCGGCCGGCCCTCCTCGATCCCCTCCTCGTCCGTCGACGGGCCCAGCGCTAGCCCCCGGCCACCTCGTCGCCGGCTGCATCGCCCCTCGTCGCCGGCTCCATCCTCGTCGCCCCTCGTCACCGGCTCCATCCTCGTCGCCCCTCGTCGCCCCTCGTTGCCGTCCCTTGTAGCCGCCGTCGTCGTCTTCGCCTCGGCCGCCGTCGTCCCGCCGTTGTCGTCTTCGTCCTCGTCGCCGCCCCGGCCGCCGCTGTCCCGCACGCCGCCCGGCCGCCGCCGTCCCGCCGCCCCGGCCGCCGCCCCGCGCGCGAGAGGTCTGCCGCGCCGGCCGGTGCGCCGGGAGAGGGTTTTCTTTTAATTTTTAATTTTGTTTTTTTAGATGGAATTGTAATTTTGTTAAGTTAGATTTTTAGATTTCTAATTTTGTTAAGTTAGATTTTTAGATTTCTAGTTAGTTTGTTAAGTTAGATTTCTAGTTAGCTTGTTAACTACCGTCCCGCCGTCGTGATCGCCGCCGTCCCGCCGAGTAGCTACCGTGAGAGCCGCCTTGTAGCCGTCGTGATCGCCGCCGAGTAGCCGCCGTGATCGCCGCCGTCCTGCCGCCCATCACAACGTAGTAGGCACCGCCCGTGGTTCCGGTGAACCGCCTCCGCCGTACCGCCGCCCTGACCGCCGCCGTCCCGCCTCCGCCGCCCTTATCGCCGCCGTAGAAATTCGTCGAAATTCGTCAAAATTCGTAGAAATTCGTAGAAATTTGTAGAAATTCATAGAAAATCGTAGAAATTTGTAGAAATTCATAGAAATTCGTAGAAATTTGTATAAATTCATAGAAATTCATAGAAATTCATAGAAATTTGTAGAAATTCATAGAAATTCCTAGAAATTTGTATAAATTCATAGAAATTCATAGAAATTTGTATAAATTCATAGAAATTCATAGAAATTCATAGAAATTCATAGAAATTTGTAGAAATTCATAGAAATTTGTATAAATTCATAGAAATTCATAGAAATTTGTATAAATTCATAGAAATTCATAGAAATTTGTATAAATTCATAGAAATTCATAGAAATTTGTATAAATTCATAGAAATTCATAGAAATTTGTAGAAATTCATAGAAATTTGTATAAATTCATAGAAATTTGTAGAAATTCATAGAAATTTGTATAAATATTCCGGACTTTGTACGATTCATGTTATTTTATGATTTCATTATATACATGTATGATTCCGGACTGTCATTATATACAAATTTGTATTAAGACGATTTCATTATTTTATGATTTCATTATATACAAATTTGTATTAAGACGATTTCTATGACTGTCATGTATGATTCCATGTATGTTTCCAGCAATAGTTGAAATGGCAGACGATGGGACCGCAAGGTATATCATGGAGCAGATAATCGCTGGTGATGGTAGTGGCGACAACGTTCCACTATCATACACGGATGAAGAGGGCACCCAGACGGACATGTTCCTCAACATGTCTGCCGATGGGAATGAAGAGCAACAGCCGCAGCAACAACTTGCCGTGGCGGAAGGTTCCGGCGAGGTATATACAACCATTCTTGTATTGTTTCACGCCACCGCTACTACTACGTACTAATTAACGAATCTTGAACTGTTAGCCCTCCGGATCGACACAAGGGCAGAAGACCCGAGGTCGTACAAAGGTGATGGAAGGGAGGCTTGTCATCACCGAAGTTACAGAAGAGGGCAAGCCGGTTGCTCCCGAGAAAGTAGCAAAGAAGTACGTTAGTCAAATCGGGGCAATCGTCCGGGACAACGTGCCTATCAGCATCAGAGAATGGAAGGGCAGAAGCGATAATCCGTACGCCCTTCCAGAGACAGAAAAGAATATGCTGTGGGAAGACGTGAAGAGACATTTCACATTCCCCGAAGGATATAGCGAGAAGGATGTCAAAGCGTGGACACTTAAGAAGATGGCTACTCAATTCCAGACATTCAAGAAGATGCTGGACACCCACTACATCAAGAAGGGCAAAACTCCAGACTTCAACGCGTGGCCCAAGTTGAGGGACCACTGGGATGCATTTGTTGAATACAAGAGGAGTGAAGAAGGTGTGAAAAAGATCACGACCAACGTTGCAAATGCTAGTCAGAAGGGCTACCGCCATCATTTGGGGCGAGGTGGGTATGGCTCAGCAATTCCCAAGTGGAGAAAGATGGAACAAGATCTGATCGAACGGGGAATCATACCTGCAACTATTGAAAGGCCCGAACGATCAAAGAACTGGTACTACGCTCATGGAGGCTCCCTAAGCCAAGAGGATGGGACGCTGATTTTCAATGACAGAATACGTGAGAAGGTCGAACATCTCATGAAGAACATTGAAGATTCCAAGGCTGGGAGGTTGAGGGTGGACCGAGAAAATGATGAGCTCACATTGGCCCTCGGTAATCCAGAGCACCTAGGACGTTGCCGGGGGTTCGGGGTGGTTCCGTGGAAGTTCGCTTTCCGAGGCGACAACGCCTCTTACAGAAGCCGGAAGCGAAGAAAGGAACAGATGGAGGAGAGTTGGCGGCAGATGCTAGAACAAAGAATGATGGATGAAATCAATCGGCGGGTGGCCGACGCAGTTGCGGAGTTGGCGCAATCTGGAGTAATGCCGAATCCTCACACCGCCAGCCCTTCTCAACGCCTCGGGAGCAGTTGTGCTTCTACAGGGGTCCCCGATGCGCAGACGCCCAGGTTACCCGTGGAGGAGCAACGGTTCCCCGTGGATGCCATCACGCAACGGACCTCATGTGAGCTGCATGCACCGGTCGGCAACCTCACTATTAAGGTATACTTATACATAATATTTATGCAATCTTGTCAATTGATCCAGGCCTCGAGATCGGAGTTCAACTTGTTTACTTCTGCTATATGTACAGGTAGCGTACGGGAGTGCGTTACCAACGCTGGCAGGGCAGAGCAGTCATGGCATGGACATTCCAACAGGCTACGCCAGCGTCTGCGTCGAGCAAATTGTAGATGCCCAGTATGAAGGTCTAGAGCTCGACTTCCCGGGAGGCGACGGGGAAAAGACATTGGCAGATGCGCTTCATGGGATCATTCTATGGAAGAAACGCTACATCATTATTCCCCGCACGGAGCCATCTCCTAAGACCTCAAGACCGCTCCCCGTAGATCCCGAGCAGCGACCTTCTCCTCATACCTCGAGACCGGCATCTCCTGCTCCAGGACCGTCGCTTCCATCTATATCAAGGTCTCCATCTCCACCACATCCTGGTGCTGGGAGCGACGACGACAATAACAACACCCCTCCCCGATCACCGTCGCCGGCACCAAGAGCGGCCCCCTCGAAGGAACCTGCAGCACCACTCAAGAAGTCACGAGCACCGCCTCCCAAGCAAAGACAGCCTCGAAAGAAGAAAACAAAGGTCGACCCTGAAGTGGCTCGCAAGGAACGCTTTGAGGCAATGTCTCATGCGGAACAGTGGGCAGAAATCCAACGAGAGGCCAGTGAGTGGTTCAAGAAACAAGCCGAATTAAAAAAGGCAAGGGAGATGGAGCCACCGCCAGTAAGTCGGCGGGATTTAAACTTTTTTATCAGGATGGAGGAAGGAGCCAAGAAAAGGATACCACTCTTGTCAAACTATGAACGGGCTCTAGTAAAGGCTGATGAAAAGGATAAAAGAAAAGGAAAATCATCCTCCAAAGGTCCAGTCCCCGACCTCAGCCATTTATCGAAAAAAGATGCTCAACGGGTAAAAGCAATGCCCTTGGATCAACAAGCAAATATATTGAAATTCATGGAAGAAACAGGTCTGGGACTTGATGAATGCATAGGGCAAGTCGAGACGCCAACTGCACCGCCCCCTGAGCCGAGATGGCCTTATGAGCTAGGCAAACCTCTAGTGAAGCCTTCAATGCTACGGAAGCTGTCAACAAAGATGTACGAATTCCATCAATGGTACATGACGGCATCCGCCAACTCGAGGGAGATGATCGGCATGAAGGTAAAACCGATAGATTTTCACGGTGAAGGGGAGAAAGTGCTGTGGCTAGACTTCAAGGATATATACGAAGTGTACCATCATGATGCCCTGGACGTCTCTCTGATCAGCGCTTGGATTCTGTAAGTGTCCGTTTATTATCTCTACATGTAAATTTTGGCGTGCGTCACCGTACTAACTTCATCTTCCATTTCATGTAGGATGCTAATTCAGACATGCCGCCGAGAGGCGTACCTACATGTAGGCTTCATGGATCCATCTGTAGTTAACCAACAACAGATACAATTAGCGTCGGAAAAAACCTTTGCGGAAATATACAATTTCCTACACAAACAAACATTCAAGGATTTCATACTACTTCCATACAACTTCAAGTAAGTGTGTGTATACCGTCTACTTTCGATGTCTTTTTCCTTATCTCTACATGTTAGTTAGCTCTAATATGCATGAACATTTTACGCACGCAGCTTCCACTGGATCCTTATTATAATTGAGCCTGAAAGAAGCCACGTCACTGTCTTTGATTCGTTAAGGAAAGATCCGGTGGACTACCAAGAATTGCAAGACATGCTAGGCTTGTAATAATTCTGGACCTTTATCTCTATGCAAAAATTTATTTCCTAAATTTTATCCCTGTTACACTATGTCATTCATTATTCTAATCCGCAGCGCATGGAAACAATTCATAAGGACACACAAAGGTCCATTCAAAGAAAATCTTACATGGAACACAGACTTCCCGGTACGTATGAAGTCTGCACATTTATTACATTGTATAACACGAATAGTTCATAACTTATTTTTTTCCGCACTGAAGTGCTTAAGACAGGAACCCGGGAATAATCTATGTGGCTACTACATCTGTGAGCACATGCACAGTTTTTTGGGACCCAAGGGACCGAAGATGACGCCGCACAACTTTAAAGTACGTAAAATAAATATATTACTAGTTAATTATTTTCTAGCTCCTTATATGTATTTGTTCATGTAACATTCACAAATTTCCAAATTATAGATGTTAAATATTCAACAAGGACTCTTGAAGGAAGAAAGAGTAGCGGCAATATGTGAAGGTCTCATTGGATTCATAATGGACGAGGTGGTAGATCCAAGAGGAGAATTTTATTACGATGGACGACAATTAGACACTCCTCTCAGCAACACCACGACGGGAAGATCGTAGGAAGATACTTTGATTTATTTGTATATATGATCGATTTGTACTAATTAAGCTAGTTGAATTGTGTATAAGGATTGTGTATATATATAGTAATTGTATAATTACAAATCCCATTCGTTTAAATACTAGTTGATTTCGTTCTAAAAAAATCTCAACTACAAGGTTAACAAATTAAAAGGGCCGCGGTACTACTATACGTATACGTGATGCATGCATGAAAAATTCAGGCGTCACCAGTGCCATGCAAGCGCAATTTAGTCCCGGTTGGAATTGAGCCGGGACTAAAGGGGACCCCTTTAGTCCCGGTTGGTGACACCAACCGGGACTAAAGGGGGTCCTTTACTCCCGGTTAAAAGACCCGGGACTAAAGACCCCCCCCTTTTGTCCCGGTTGGTTTATCCCGGATGGATATCCGAGAGATATGCACCCTACCAACCGGGACTAAAGGTCAATTCTCTACTAGTGAGTGGTCGATTCGATCGACGTCGAGGAAGTAGTCGTACAATCTGACGAAGTGCGCAACCGAGCGACACCTCTACAACAGTCCACACATACGGGATGGGATGACGAACCGGAGCGTGCTAGCACTCCATAACATGTACTCGTAGATCCCCACGATCAACCTTTGATCCGAGAGGGAGGACTGCAGTAGCACACCAAGCAGGTGCATGCGGCGGCGGCAGCGCACCAGGTAGTGCGTACGGCAAGGTGCAGGTGGATTAGCCCTAGGATTAATCACTTCTTTGGTCGGTGATTAGATATATAATGCTTGCTTAATGGGCCAGCACATTCTTATTTGGCCAGGCCCTCTTGGGCATATCCAACAGTCTCCCACTTGCACAAGAGTTAATTATGCAAGTATTCATGTGTTCCAATCCCTTAAGTGTGTGATCTCATAGGTTCGTGCAACCAACGGACATGACTCGGAAACCATTTTCGATCAATAGTTATCATTGGCCAAGGCGTACTGACTCCCGAAGGTTCATGAAGATCATATCTTGCATAACATGTAACACTCACCAATATTTTATCCATCCGCCACACGACACCTAGCCAAGTATAAGGCGAGTGAAGTGCTACCCTTATTCTTAGCCATTTCTTGCTCAGTGAAGAACTTTTCTGATCGACTAACCTTTAGTCGAGGCATGGCCATGTGCTTTTAGTTCATCACATCGATAGGACCCAGAGGAGTCTCTCCCCTAAAACAGGAGGGGCAGATTCCTTCTTGAATCGGTACACCCTGCGACTTGCTTCAACCACATCTGAAAGCTGCTTTTATAACTACCCAGTTACGGAATAGCGTTTAGCAACCCCAAAATGTGCTGCTCCACAATCCGGGACTCTGCACCGATCTCAAGTCAAAGGACATAATATGTGTGTCGTTACGAGACTCACCGATAGCAGTGTATTCGTGGTGTCTCATAGTGGGTCTATCCGGCACCGTGTTCCTAACACATGTCTACATTGCTGGCGCAATATCCCATATTGCCATGACCTGTGAAACAAGATCATCCACCCAACACATGTACCAGCTTATCTCTACGTCACAGTCCCGCATGACGGATGGAAGCTGAGGATCATTTTTAGTACAATGTCAATATTGTATCATGGAGTTTGACTAACGAATCACGTATTCGCTAATCATATACAATGACAAAGTCATGGAACATATCACTGAAAAGTGCAGATTACAAATGTTGACATGATGTCATCATCTTATAACTACCTTTATGGAATACATCATCATAAGCCTCCCACTAGTGCTAGTCAGTTATGCCAGCATCTCATGCTCATTGACTTCGTATGCATGTCATGCTTTGCTTGTGGGAGTGGCTTAGTCAACGGACCTGCAATGTTCAGGTCGGTATGCACCTTGCATATCTTCATATCTCCTCGATTGAAGATTTCTCGAATCAGGTGATACCGCCATAGTATGTGTTTGGACTTCTGGTGCGACCTAGGCTCCTTTGCCTGTGCGATAGCACCACTATTGTCACAATAGAGGTCTATCGGACGAGCAACTAGGGACCACGCTCAACTCAAAAATAAATTTTCTGATCCATACAGCTTCCTTTGCAGCTTCCGAAGCTGCAATATACTCGGCTTCTGTTGTTGAATCTGCAACTGTCTCTTGCTTGGAACTTTTCCAGCTCACTGCCCCATCATTAAGCAGAAGACATATCCTGATTGAGATTTGCTATCATTCTAGTCAGTTTGGAAGCTAGCATTGATGTAACCATTTACAATGAGCTCCTCCGAACCTCCATAGATTAGGAACATATCCTTAGTTCTTCGAAAGTACTTAAGGATATTTTTTTACTGCAACCCAGTAACTATCACCTGAGTTGGATTGGTACCTGCTCGTAACACTTAGAGCATACGAAATGTCTGGGCGCGTGCACAACTTGGCATACATGATCGAGCCAATAGCCGAAGCGTATGGCACCCAACTCATCCTCTCTTGCTCATCACGCGACAACGCACACTGAGTCTTGCTCAAGGTTACACCTTGTGATATAGGTATGAATCCTTTCTTGGAATCATTCATGTTGAACCTATTCAACACCTTGTCAAGGTACATGCTCTGGCTCAATCCAATTAAGCGTTTAGACCTATCTCTATAGATCTTTATACCCAGTATGTAGACTGCTTCTCCAAGGTCCTTCATAGAGAAACTCTTTCTCAATGAGATCTTGACATCCTCCATAAGCGGAATGTCATTCCCAATTAATAGTATGTCATCCACATACAAGATTAGAAACACGAGTACGCTCCCCCTAGCTTTCTTGTAAACACATGACTCTTGTTTATTCTTAGAGAAGCCAAATGATTTGACTACCTCATCAAAACGAAGATTCCAGCTCCAAGATGCTTGCTTTAGCCCGTATATAGACTTCCTAAGTCTACACACTTTTCTAGCATTTTGCTAGTCGACAAAACCTTCAGGCTGTGTCATGTACACATCCTCACTTAGGTTTTCATTAAGGAAAGACGTTTTGATGTCCATTTGCCAAATCTCATAGTCATAATATGCGGCAATTGCTAGAAGGATTCAAATAGACTTCAGCATGGCGACAGGCGAAAATGTCTCATCATAGTCAACACCTTGAATTTGATGAAAACCTTTCGCTACCAGTCGTGCTTATAGATGTGAACCTTTCCATCAACGTCTATCTTTTTCTTGAAAATCCACTTACACTCAATGGCTCTCACGCCATTGGGTGGATCAACCAGGTTCCAAACTTGATTCTCTCTTATGGATTCTATCTCAAATCGTATGGCATCAAGCCATCTCTCAGACTCTGGTCCCATCAATGCTTCTGTGTATGTTTTAGGCTCCTCATTGTCCAACAATAGGATGTCCTGCTGCCCTGTAATCAGTAGCGTGTACTTATCAGGTGCGCGACGTGCTCGTGTTGATCTTCGTGGTTGAGATTCATCATGTTGGTCAGCGACCATCGCTGATTCATCATGTTGCACCTCATCAATGGGAGCTGAAATATTTTCTTGTGTTTCTTTAACTTCTTCAAGTTGCACCATGCTCCCACTAATTTCTTTCGAGAGAAACTCTTTCTCAAGAAAGATAGCGTTTCGAGCAACAAACACTTTGTTCTCTTGACAGTTATAAAAATAGTATCCTTTGGTTTCCCTAGGATACCCCACAAAGACACATTTATCAGATCTGGGCTTGAGTTTAGTGGGCGTTAAACGCTTTACATAGGCTTCGCAGCCCCAAATCTTTAAGAACGACAAACTGGGACACTTCTCAATCCATATCTCATATGATGTCTTCTCCTAATATTTAGATGGTACACGGTTTAGTGTGAACGCAACAGCCTCTAGTGCATAGCCCTAATAATACAATGGAAGATCAGCTTGACTCATCATAGACCTACCATGTCCAACAAAGTTCGGTTCCTCTGCTCGGACACACCGTTCCACCGCGGTGTTCCTGGTGGAGTTAGTTGTGAAACAATTCCTCAACTCTTCAGATGATCGCTAAACTCATGGCTCAAATATTCTCCACCACGATCAGATCATAGGAATTTAATTGTCTTGCTAATATGATTCTGTACTTCATTTTGGAATTCTTTGAACTTTTCAAAACATTTTACCTTATTCCTCATCAAATAGATATAGCCATATCTACTCAAGTCATCAGTAAAGGTAATAAAGTACTGAAAACCACCTCTTGCGACCGAGTTCATTGGGCCGTATACATCTGTATGTACGAGGCCTAATAACTCACTTGCTCTCTTGCTTTGTCCAACAAAGGGAGTTTTAGTTATTTTTCCAAGTAGGCACGACTCGCATGTCTCAATCGATTCAAAATCGAAAGGATCGAGAAGACCATCTTTATGGAGCCTCTCTATGTGTTTCTCGCCTATATGGCCTAAACGACAATGTCACAAGTAAGTAGGATTTGAGTTATCTACGCGATTTCTCTTAGTACTAATGCTATTAATTTTTGCATCTTCTAGATTAAGAATGTAAAGCCCATTCACAATGGGACATCTCCCATAGTACATGCCATTCATAAAAATGGAACAACACTTGTTCTTTATTATGAATTCATAACCATCATCCTTTAAACATGAGGAGGAAATAATGTTCTTATTCAATGCAGGAACAAAATAACAATTATTGAGTTCTAGCACTAATCTAGAAGGCAATGACAATGGATAAGTGCCGGCGGTCAACACAGCAACCTTTGCTCCATTCCCGATGCGCAAATCCACTTCGTCTCTCCCAAAGCGTCTAATTATTTTCAGCCCCTGTAACGATTTGCAAATGTGAATCATTGCACCAGTATCAAATACCCATGCATTATTAGAACACGTAGCAAGATTAATTTCAATAACATTAATACCTTGAGCGGAGGTCGCACCTCCTTTCTTCTTTTTATCTTCCATGTTCTTATTGCAATTCCTCGACCAATGCCCCTTAGCACCACAGTGAAAGCAAGCATCGTCAGGGGAGGCACCAGCTTTCTTTTGTTTTTCTTTGGCCTTGGACGCCTGCTCGGAAGTCCCACTTTCGGCAGGTTTCTTAGCCTTCGCTGGACGCTTACGCTTCTTACCCTTCTGGAGTGTCATCATATGACCAGAAGTCTTCCTAAGACTCACCTCTACCGTCTTAAGCATCCCATGCAACTCAGTTAGCAATTTCTTCAAACCATTCATGTGATAGTTTAGGATGAATAGCTCAGAGCTAGCAAGCAAGGACTTGAGTATCACATCGGTGGTGAGATCGTCATCGAGGGGAAAACCCAGTCTCTGCAAGTTCTCAATTTACCCAAATCATCTTAATCACATGAGGGCTGACTGGAGCACCTTTAGCAAACTTGCAACCAAACATGGCCTTTGAGGTATTTAACCTATCAACCCTCACTTGTTTTTTGAACATGCCACGTAACCCCACAATCATATCGTACGGGTTAGTTCTTTCAAATTGCTTCTGCAGCTCAGAGTTCATGCAAGCAAGCACAAGCACTGCACATGCATCGTATCATTAGTATGCTTCACATAAGCACGATATGCACTAGTGGTGTGCATGACATTCTAAGGCTCTTTTGGGTAAGGCGTATCAAGAACGTACTCTTGTTTCTCTTGTTTGAGAACAATTCTCAGGTTCCGATTCCAATCAACAAAGTTTGTTCCGTTCAGCTTATCTCTATCTAGGATCGATCGCAGATTGAAGTTTGATGCACTCGACATTTTCTACAACAGTAAGATATGCAACGGTTAGCACTTCTTTTATTAACATTTTTAATGAAAGAATTCCTACTATGTTGTGCGAACGTCCCCCAACGTTGTATAGCAGGACGAGATCCAACGTTCCCTGTGATATTAGTGAGTTTTGGCATCACCGCTAGCATCATAGTGAACAAGGTAGGCAACACTTGCCAATCACATCCGATGCGACTCTCGTTTGTTGGGCGACATCATATGTCTTGACTCCCAACACTTATGCCCCAAAGCCCAAGTCCGACTTGATAGCTCTGTCAAGCAAACCAACACTATGCCGTGGTATCCGACACCACCCAATGGATCAAGGTAGAAGATGACACCCTGCTTTGGTAGACCCATCACCTACTAACAAGACCCCAATGGTGCAGCTGTTGGAAGGACATAAAATCTTAATTTTTTGTGAGGGATTTAGCATGCCCATCACAGACTGTGCATAATAATAATCATCATAGATAATAAAATTATTATGATAGTATGACCTTTCTTCATTCAACGAAAATCAGCACATGTCGACGACTGCCAGTGCGCACGCCTACGCTGAGACATCACATCTTGGACACCTTCTCCAAGGTACGGCGGTCGCCGAGTCGCTTCGCTCGTGTCGAAGAATTACATACTCTAATTAAGCTAATACACGCTAGTAGCTAAAATAAAATAATAAATTACATCACAGGAGTGGCACGCAGGCTGAATAGGAATAGCCTCAACCCGACTGTAATAATTTGTGACACGCAGGTCACACGAATTTATTACACACAAATCATCACATGATTTTGAGGCCATACCATCACATCATTCTCTGCAAAAATGAGTTAGGTGTTTCTACGAACGATGCAACACATCCCCATCCCCCCTTTTTTTTTAAAACACAATCTGGTCTCGTCAGCAGATAGCAGATAGAACATATTTTTCGCATGCTGCTAGCAAGCTAACAGACATGGCGTTCTAGCCGACATAGCCATTCACGCCACGTATCGATTGCTTCGCTACACGAACCCACCACCTCGTGGTGGGCCGCGTGATGCTCGCGCGCTATCGTAAAGACAACCAGTTAGCCAGTCACATAATGAGGAAGCAAGAATGGAGTAAAACAGTCCAATTCGCGTGTAACGCTATTCACCAAAACGATCTGATCTACAACCAACCATGATAAATTTTTAACCTAGATCAAAACAACATAAGCACAGCCCTGGTACCACTGTTAGAAAATACGGTATGCTACTCGCTAGCACACAAAATAACCGCGTAAGTAGGATCACTTGCGAGTAGATGATCATAGATTATACTTTCACTCGTCGCGCGTCTCAGCAAAAGTATTAATGAAGCGCAAGTGGTCATCGACATCGAGGAAGTAGTCGTACAATCTGACGAAGTGCGCAACCGAGCAACACCTCTACGGCAGTCCACATGTACAGGATGGGATGACGAACCTGAGTGTGCTAGCACTCCATGGCACATACTCGGAGATCCCCGCGATCAACCTTTGATCCAGGAGGGACAACTGCAGCAGTGCACCATGCAGGTGCATGCGGCGGCGGCGGCAGCGCACTAGGCAGTGCGTGCGGCAGGATGTACGTGGATTAGCCCTAGGGTTAATCACCTCTTTGACCAGTGATTAGATATATATTGCTTGCTTAATGGGCCAGCATGTTCTTATTGGGCTAGGCCCTCTTGGACATCTCCAACACTTGAATCTTGATGTCGAGAACGTATCACGTATGCTGGGTAAGCTCTCCGGAGCTGAAGGATCTCTTTGCTTGTTGCAGAGGTTGAGGTGGGGACAGATAATCTTAGGTGAAGGACAGCGGCATGGATTGTTGAAGGAGATTAGCATTGGGGAGCATGAGATAAGTTTGGTGGGGTCTCCTAATGGTCGTCATAGAACCGAACTGACGACAACATTTCACCAAGGATGATAAGGTAGAACTTGATCCACTTTTATGGAAGAACCGCTGCTTTAAAGTGGACAATGGAGGTGGGCGTCCTAACGAACTCCGTCTAACCGGAGTCGAAGAGGATGCGGCTGAGAGGAAGTCACTAAATCTATAAGCAAGCTCAGGTATATCTAGGTAAATGGAGGGGAGGTGATTTGTTTATTCAGTATCACCTCAACCTTCCCGTGCTCGACAAATGGATGTTATCTCACTAATCGCATTGGGATCGAGGCCAAATGAATCATCATGTTAAGTAGAGCACCATGAACAGCAGGCTTTCCCGCAGCCAGCACGAGCGAGGATGAGGCCTGTTCGGCGACAAGCTAACCTACTCCATCCATCCCCAAAAAAATAAGTTATCCTAGAAATTTTAGAAAAGATTAGTAAAAGATAAAATGACTTTGATTGTCCCTATGTATTAGTGATATTTTGTGCTAATTAACAGCCACACACACTATCAGAGAACTGACCTTCCATCCAATCCCTTTTATCCCAGTTAACATTGGGCTCATGACTAAAGGGCCTTTAGTCTCGGGTCAAAAATGAGGGACCGAAAGGATACTGACGGGAGGGGCTTTAGTCCTAGTTGAGAAGATCTGGGAGCAATGCCCCCCTATCCTAGTTGGTAATTCCAACCGGGACTAAAGTCCCCACTTTTATCCTGGTTGGTAATTCCAACTAGGAGAAAAGATTTAGTCCCGGTTGGTATTTCCAACCGGGACAAAATGGAGGCTTTTGTCTTGGTTGGAAACACCAACCGGGACAAACCCTTTTATCCCGGTTGGTAATTCCAACTGGGAGAAAAGATTTAGTCTTGGTTGGTATTTCCAACCGGGATAAAAAGGAGGCTTATCTTCCCGTGCATGCGCAAGTCCTTATCTTCCACGCGCACAAGTCTCTCCCTGCTTTATTCTAGCACACAAGTCCTCCTCTCCTTCCTCCTCCTTCTCCTGCTCCTTCCTCCTCCTTCTCTCCGGCGTGGGTGGCCGCCCCCTCCCTGCTGCCCCTCCCCTTCCCTATGTGCTCACCCCTCACTGGGAGTGAGGAGCGGCAGCGGGGCGAGGGTAGGGGTGGCGCGCGGGGGAGCCAAGCGGCGGGCGGTGGTGTGAGGCGAAGCGAGGCGGGCAGAGCGGCGCCGGCAGAGCGGGCGAGTGGGGCGGAGGTGGGGCGAAGCCGAGGCGGCGGCGGCGGCAGCGAGCGCTGGTGGGATGGGGTGGAGCCATGACGGCGGGCGGGGTGGAGGCGGGCGGGCGGCGGGCGTGCCCGCTTGTCGTTATCAAAATTTGCGGATCAAGACTTAGACTAGTAAATTTCTTTTATGCGCATAAGGCTTCGGATGGTGGCGTGGGAGACACAAGGTTAGACTGGTTCGAGCAAAGGAGGCCCTATGTCCAGTATCGAGGCTGCTCGTGTTACCCACGCGAGGTTCTGTAGTAGGGGTTACAGACGGGCGAGAGAGGGAACTGATCCAAGGTCTCTTGAGTGTGCTCGTGCTCTCAGGGAGTGTGAGGGTGTGCTGTTGACTTGAGGAAGAAAGTCTGACCCCCAGTCTCGTGACCCCCGGTCCTCCTTTTATAGCGCAAGAAGGAGCTCGGGGTTACAGTTGAGATGGGCCTTAGGAGAAGGAGCAGAAAGGATAAGCCAAAAAGAAAAATAATACAAGGGAGGGCCCCGAGGCTGCCGCTCTCGCTCCGGCCCCCGGTCTCTGTCAACGTGCCCGACGAGGGAGGGTGATTCCCTCCTGATCTTGTCAATGATCTCCCTGGTCGCCATCGCCGTCGAGTGTGATGATGAGCCTCAGCCTCGGCATCCGTGCCCACCGGGGAGGAGGCCCGATTCTGTTGCCTCGCCGATTACCGTAAGACCTGGACGTCGCATCCCTGACACTGCCGTTGGGAGCACGGGGCGCGAGAGCAAGCGATGCGACCTCCTGTGTCGTTCGGCGTGACTCATGAGTACCCTGTGGCGAATTAGAAGGAGCCGCGGCCACTGCAGCCCGCGCCGCACGGTCGCGCACCGGTATTCGGGACCGGATACGTTGGGGACGCCGCTCCCTTTTGGCTTGACAGGACCGCGGCGCATTTATGGCGAGGTCGATAGGGGGACCCACAAGATCGTTATCCTAATCCTCCAGCCCGCGCCTGAGGAGAATATCCGTCTCATGGACCCGAGTGAGTCCGACCCCCGTGTCCCGAGTCGGGCGAGGCGGAGTTTCTGTGGTGGGGGCCGGGCGCTCCCGACCCCGGTTCCCCGGGTCGGACGAGGCAGAGCCTTGCGGCGAGGGGTCGGGTGCTCCCGACCTTGGGACCGCGGTCGGGCGAGGCGGAGCCTTGCGGCGAGGGGTCGGGCGCTCCCAACCCTGGGACCGCGGTCGGGCGAGACGGAGTCCCTCCATCGAGGGGTCAGGATTGTCCGTCCCCGGGGCCCTAGGTCAGGCGAGACGGAGTGTGGTGTTCTCTGCCTTCACTGGGCCGGATGTAATCGTGATTACCGCAGGTGGGCCCGGGCCTTCATGATTGTCGCTTTGAGCGGTATTAGGAGGTCGTTAATATTTCCCCCCAACAGTAGCCCCCGAGCCTGTGGTGGAGCAAGAATGCTCCTCCAGAGGCTTGTTTCGTTGTTTTGCTGGAGATCTCTGCTCACCCTGCAAGCTGCGGTTGATCCGGGGTAGGGAGTCCTCACATCGCGACCACACGCGTTGCGGGAGACTGGTCGGGAGGCTAGATCGGCTTTTGATCGTTATCCCTCAAGCATCCATTCGCTGGGACGGAGGGGTTGAGCCGTGCCATGCTATCCTCGTTGGACGAACCGTGGTGCTCGTTTGAGCTGCGAACGGGTCGGTTCGAGTGGAGTCCCGGTCCCCGTTCGGGGGGGTCCGGCTTGGGCCAAGCTGGTGGCGTACTCAAGGCTCCAGCCGACCAGTTCATATAGTTCCCGATTCCGTTCGGTCGGATCTGGGGGCTCGTTGCCTTTCCTCATGGAAAAACCATGAACTTTGATGCCGGTCTGGACTCAAACGTGAGGTCGGGACGCCCTTGGCTTTCGCTCACCTGGGTGGTGGCCGCTAGCGGACCCGTCCCGTCTCACCCCTCGCTCGGGGGATGTCCTGAGGCAGCTGTCGAACCCGTAGCGGGCCAGCCTTTGAACCTCTGGATCGTAATGGGCCGTAGGGGGTGTTTCCAGCCCCGTATCCCTTATTACCTTTCGGTGGGCCTTGGGCTGAATCGGGGCGGATGTTGCGTCTTGGGCCGAACGTGGGGGACGTCGTGTGCGCGTCTTCCGGGAGGCGGAGTTATGGAGGGTGCCGACCTGCGAATTGAGGAGGAGAGGATGTCTTTGCGGCCGATCGTGCGCGCGGTTTCTGAAAAGAAAGTGGGCGTGACGGGGGCGTACCTGGCGTCGTATTTATGGCGACAAGGGCGTCGGTTCCGCTCCCTTCGCGCCTTCCCTATAAAACGAAGGCTCCGCCTTGCTGGTTCCGCCCGCCTTCTGATTTCAAGTCTTTTCGCCCTCCAAACTCGCTCTCAGCTCATCCGCGCCCGCTTCGTCTTCCTTCGCTCAGAGCTACGCCCTTTCTCCCCATCCCCGTCGAGCTCTTCCCTCCTTCGGCGATGGGATCCTGGGGGATTTCCCACTTCAACTCCTCACGTGCCGAAGGCCTAGTGAGAAAAGGTCTCCTCTGTGAGAGGATGGAGGTGGGTGAGTGGGAGCTGCCGGGGTCAGAGCAGGTGCCGACGCCTCCCGCCGGCTACGTCGTTTCCTTTGCCCACTTCCACGAGCGGGGGTTCGCGACTCCGCCGAGCCGCTTCTTCCGCGGGCTCCTCCATTACTACGGGCTCGAGCTGCAGCACCTCAACCCTAATGGGATCCAGCATATCGCGGCGTTCGTCGTGCTGTGCGAGGGGTTCCTGGGCATCGAGCCCAATTTCTCACTGTGGAAATACTTCTTCACGATCAGCCTGTACCAGAAGACGGAGAGGAGGGGGAACCAACAGCGGTCGCCGCCGGTGCCAATCGGGTGCGCCGGGATCCACCTCCGCCACACTCGCTCCAAGGAGTACATGGCGATGAAGACCGCAGCGTCCCACAAGGGGTGGCACAACCAGTGGTTCTATGTGAAGAACTACTCGAACTCCCCCCTGCCGGAGTTCACTAGCCGCACCATCGACGCGGCGCCGGAGGTGTGGGCGTACGGACCGATCGAGAAGGAGAAGCGGATCCTCGACCTGCTGCAGGCCATCGAGCAGTTGAAGAGGAGAGGGCTTACCGACTCCGGGGTCATCGGGGCGTACCATGCCCGGCGGGTGGCGCCACTGATGCTCCGGGTTCGTTCGCTCGCCGCCATGACTCCGGGTGCTCCGACCGAGGGTACCGTCCTGGCGGCGGGTGCGCTCGCCGCCTCCAAGATCCGGCAGCGGATTCGGGAGGCGTTGGAGGACAAGGACGCTGACTACCCGGTGCCAGGGCACCCGCCGATGCGCCAGGACGAGGGCTTCGTCGACCTGGTAAGGGATTGGGGCTCCAACCTTCTTTTTTCGTGTCTCTTGGTCATCGCTCTGGCGCGAGGCCATTTTGTGTTTGTAGGGCATGCTGACCTGGGTTGTGGACTCGCATCCACCGGTGCCAGAGGACGCCGATCGGCGAACGCAAAACCGTCTCCTTGCCGAAGAGCAGAAGCGCCGTAAGGACAAGGAGACGGCGAAAAAGAGGAAGAGGGCCGCCAAGGAGTTCCAACGGTAGCGGAGAGGGCAGGTCGTGTCGGACGATGATGACGACGACGATGATGATGACGAGGAGGAAGATGAAGAGGATGATGATGAGGAGGAAGAGCTGGTCTTATCCCCTCGGTCGGGTGCGCTCGTAATCCGGGAGGCGCGCCCGCAAACGGCCGTGAGGGATGAGGCGGAAGGATCGTCTGCCCAGGGCTTGGTTCCGCAAGGCACCGGGGCCATGCCCCAGGGGTCGGCGCGGGGTGCCTCCTAGGAGCCGGCGCAGAGCGCTCCCCGGAGGTCTTCGGAGCCCGCCCCCGCCGTCGCCCAGGAGCCAGCGTGGGGCGTCCCCCAGGAGTCAGCACGGAGCGCTCCCCGGAGGTCCACGGAGCCCGCCCCGCCGTCGCGCCTGAGACTCAAGGGCAGCGGAGTGGTGACAAGCGGCCGCTGCCGGATGCCTCGGGGTCGGCGTCCGGCTCCGAGGCGAAGCGCGCGCGCCGTCCTTGCTCCAGAGGAACGTAAGTTGGATTTCCTCGTGAACCTCGCTCCTTTCCCCACCTTGCGTTCGTTTCCTCTATCATTTATTTGTTGTTTGGCAAAGCCACCCCCCGTGGTCTCGTCCTGTAGCTGACGCCCAAGAAGGCGCTGCGGGTGTCATCCGCCTCTGTGGGACGGACCGCGGTCCCGCCCGTGGCGAGCAGCAGGGTCCCCGGTGAGGTCACGGGTCCCACCGTGGAAGCGGCCCCCGTGCCGGCGACCGACGGAGCGGCGGCGCCATCGGGCGCGGGACAGGGCGTGGACCCCGCTCTGCCCTCCGCTTCCCCGGTCGACCCTTCGGTGCGGAGCGTTGTTCCCCAGGGCTCTCAGGCCGGGGAGGTGATCGACCTCGACGCCGACGAGGCGGAGGGGACGGCGACGATGGGAACGGGGACGGGTGTCCCTGCCACCGCCACGGGGATGGTGGCGGCGACGAAAGAGGGAGGGCCTGCCTCCGCGGCCGCGGCGGAGGAGGCGGCGGTGACGAAGGCGGGGACCTCCGCCCTGGGGGTCCCGGTGGAGGTGGCACCGGCGGTGGGGGCGGAGGTGCCCGCTCGACGGGCTTCGGCAGGGACGGAGGAGCCTCCCTCGGCGGTTGCGGTGGAGGGCGAGGTAGCCACGGGGATACCTGTTCCGCCGCCTGCGTGGGAGGCGGTGACGCCGTCAGGCGAGCCCGCGGCGGCCCCGACGGCGACAGGTGCGCAGGCGCTGGGATTGTCGGTGAACCCGGTGGCTTCTAGGATGATGGAGCCTGCTTCGACAGCGGCGCCAGGATCGGCTCCCACCTCGGCCTTGGCCGCTACCATTCCCAGGGCGTGGAGAGGGTCTGTCCTGCGTTGGACATCCCGTGAGGACCCGCCGAGGCACCTCTTCACCCTGGATGACGCCGCGGAGTGGCACAAGGGGCAGGCGGTGCAGGGCGGCCTCGCCAACGCCCGCGCAGCTCTGTCCTCGGTGATGGGGGAGTTGGACAACATCGTCCTTCCTGGTAGCCAGGTACGTTACCTTTCCTGTCGGTGATTGTCCCTTTTCCCGTTGCCTTACCCCTGATGGTGTACTACTTTGTAGGCTCTCCAAGAGTGCAGTCGGGGGAAATCTGATTTCCTCGGGATAGAGCGGGGGCTCTGGGAGCGCTTCAACTTGGAGAGGGAGCGAGCCAGGGACCTAACCATGCAGGTTGCTGCCTCTCAGGGGGCCATTAATGACCTGCTAAGGCACGAGCAGGCGGCGAAGGAGGACGTGCGGCGGTCGGAAGCCAAACTCCAAGCCGTCGTCGATAAGGCCCGCCTCGACCGCGAGGAAATCCACGCTGCTGCTGCCGAGAAGGCCCACCTTGATGCCGAGGAGCTCGAACGGATGAGGGGAGATTTTGATGCCCTTCAGAAGACCGTCGAGCGCATCCGGCGCGAGCGGCAGAAAGCCTGGTAGGAGTGGGATTCCGAGGCGGCCTGGAAGAACGAGGCTGAGAAGATGGCGGCCGAGCTTCGCGTGGAGGTCGGTCAACTCCGGTCGCAAGTGCAGGGACTTACTCGACACGGAGCGTGGTGAGCACGGCGCCCTACGGGATGCGGTCCGCGTCATCTGCGACGGCCTCGGCATGGTCCAGGGGGAGGGGTCAAGCTCCCTAACGGCTCGTGTCCTCGGGATGTACCGCCGGACCCGCGAGATCGCGGTGGATGCGCTCCACACCGGCGTGCGGCGGGCCTTCGGGGTCTTCGGCTCCCATTATTCCGGCATCAACGTCGCCGAGATGAGCGGAGGATACGCCGCTGGCTACTCTGAGGCTAAGCTGGATGAGATCGACGCATCAGTGTTTATCGCGGCGGAGGCCTTGGCGAAGCTCTTGGAGGATGAAGCCGTCCCTCCCGAAGATCCCCCGGCGAGCTAACTGTACCGGGCTGGCGCCCAAGTTGTAAATACGTTAGGTTCAAACTCATTTTGTAACTGCCATGGGGGCCTTTTCCCTAACTTATCGTAAGAAAGTTCTCGATTCCCTTTCTTGTTTTTTGGACTGGAAAGTTTAGAGTGCGCTGCCGGGTATGTCAGTAAGCTTTGATGAGCGAGGGCGCCGTAGCTGTTGGGGCGTAGGTTTTTTTTTTGCAGTCCGATCAATCTTGCCTGAACACCGTTCGTGCACTCTCTCCTTTTTATGCCCAAAAGTTCAGAAAGGGAGGCTCGATTCGGAAGGGAAAAACATTCTTTAGACGGTGCCAAGTAGCTTGAGCCGGAGCCCCTGATAGCCCCCGAGGGGTATGCGACCCTGGAGCGAAGCCAGGGTCGGATATCCCTGAGCTCGACGGGAAAAACGTGAAAAGAACCGGCTTGAAATTTCTTTTTCCGCAAAAGGAAAACTTCGAATTTACAGACAAGTCTATGTACAGAACTTGGAAATGAAAACTAGGGGTAAAAATGCCTTAGCTGTTCTATGTTCCAAGCATTGCTGAAGATCTGCCGGAGATGGCGGGACGAGCGGGCAAGACGAGGAGAGGGATCAGTTTGATCCCCTCCCCGGTGGCGAGGAAGTCGAGGCTCCCGAAGCGGATCAGGGAGCCCGGAGTGAAGTTGATGTCGTGGCTGGCCATCTGAAGCCGGAGACATAGGCACAAAGGTCCCCTACCTGGCGCGCCAACTGTCGTTGTCAAGATTTGCGAATCAAGACTTAGACTAGTAAATTTCTTTTATGCGCGTAAGGCTTCGGATGGTGGCGTGGGAGACACGGGGTTAGACTGGTTCGGGCAAAGGAGGACCTACGTCTAGTATCGAGGCTGCTCGTGTTACCCACGCGGGGTTCTGTAGTAGGGGTTATAGACGGGCGAGAGAGGGAATTGATCCCAGGTCTCTTGAGTGTGCTCGTGCTCTCAGGGAGTGTGAGGGTGTGCTATTGACTTGAGGAAGAAAGTCTGACCCCCAGTCTCGTGACCCCCGGTCCTCCTTTTATAGCGCAAGAAGGAGCCCGGGGTTACAGTTGAGACGGGCCTTAGGAGAAGGAGCAGAAAGGATAAGCCAAAAAGAAAAATAATACAAGGGAGGGCCCCGAGGCCGCCGCTCTCGCTCCGGCCCCCGGTCTCTGTCAACGCGCCCGACGAGGGAGGGCGATTCCCTCCTGATCTTGTTGATGATCTCCCTAGTAGCCGTCGCCGTCGTGTGTGATGATGAGCCTCAGCCTCGGCATCCATGCCCGCCGGGGAGGAGGCCCGATTTTGTTGCCCCGCCGATTACCATAAGACCCGGACGTCGCATCCCTGACACTGCCGTTGGGAGCATGGGGCGCGAGAGCAAGCGATGCGTCCTCCTGTGTCGTTCGGTGCGACTCATGAGTTCCCTGTGGCGAATCAGAAGGAGCCGCGGCCACTGCAGCCGCGCCGCACGGCCGTGCACCGGTATTCAGGACCGGATACGTTGGGGATGCCGCTCCCTTTTGGCTTGACAGGGCCACGGCGTATTTATGGCGAGGTCGATAGGGGGACCCACGAGATCGTTATCCTGATCCTCCAGCCCGCACCCGAGGAGAATATCCGTCTCGTGGACCCGAGTGAGTCCGACCCCCACGTCCAGAGTCGGGCGAGGCGGAGTTTTTGTGGTGGGGGCCGAGCACTCCCGACCTTGGTTCCCCGGGTCGGACGAGGCGGAGTCTTGCGGTGAGGGGTCGGGCGCTCCCGACCCTGGGACCGCGGTCGGGCGAGGCGGAGCCTTGCGGCGAGGGGTCGGGCGCTCCCGACCCTGGGACCGCGGTCGGGCGAGGCGGAGTCCCTCCATCGAGGGGTCGGGATTGTCCGCTCCCGGGGCCCTAGGTCAAGCGAGATGGAGTGGGGTGTTCTCTGCCTTCACTGGGCCGGATGTAATCGTGGTTACCGCAGGTGGGCCCGGGCCTTCATGACTGTCGCTTTGAGCGGTATTAGGAGGTCGTTAATATTTCCCCCCAACACCGCTTTCATTTATTTTTTTTGAATTTTTTTAGTCCTGGTTGGTAACACTAATCGGGACTAAAGGGGGCCTTTAGTCCGTGGTGGATGACCCGGGACTAAAGGACCCACCCTTTTGTCTCGAAAAAGTTATCCCGGATGGTTTTTGGAGAATTTGGGCCCTACCAGTTAGGACTAAAGCCGAGGTTTCCAGTAGTCACACCCACATGCACATCCACATATGCCAAAATGAGTATAATAACTTATTTTTTTATAATTTTTAAATCATAGAATGACTTTTTTTTGGGGATGGAGGGAGTATAAAAAAAATTACTAGGGTGGCCCCTCAATTCGATGCCTCCGGAGATGAAATTCCAGGGGAAGATGCCAATCTAGAGGTGCCAGACAAACCTTTAATAAGTATGAAATTGATTTTTTACCCTTGAATCATCATAAATTTTATCCACAAAACAAATATAAATACTTGACAACTTGACCCTTCAAATATTCAAACTAGGTATTTTGGTGGTTTTGTCGGTTTGAAGGTGGTTTTAAGTAATAGTTTTGAATTAAAAAATGTATTTCAAAACAGCTATAAAACTGTATAAAATCATTGTTTAAGGAAAAAAATTTAGATGGAATTTAAATAATTTTAAAAACTATAATTTCAATGATACCATAATTTTTAAACGGACTATCAGCCGAAGTAGAATTTAATCCCTGAACTATCAAAATAATTGTTCTAACTCAAACTTTGTCACACACAATTTCATCCTCCGTCTCGCGCGCCTCCGCACATTCATTCAGTTAGAGTGTGTAAAATACTCTTTTGGTCTATCACCATTTCAAGACCAAATAAAATGTGAAAAGTGAGAAGGTGGAGACCACCTTATTCACCTGCTTCATTTTTCACATGGTCGATCAAACGTTTAGGGAGCAAAGCTCCTTGGCCTTGGTTTGGTATACCATCTTCTCAACTTAAATTTCTTTTAAAACTATAAGGTAGTGCCAAACGTGTTGCTTCCGACACAGCTTAAAATGTACCACTTGCACTTCTATGAAATGAACTTGACAACGTTATTTTTGGGCATTGGTGGGCGAGCAGGCCTATCTTCCCGCGACTCCCTCCATGCCACGCCATGCTGACGCAGTGCTCCACGAGTCCGCGTTCACGTGCCCATGCTTGTCGCTTCCGCCTCCGCGCAAGCAATCGGCGGAGGGGGTGGTGGACTACAAAAGGTGATGTGGTCGACATGGGGCAATGAGAAATATGGTGGCCAATTGCCCAATCCATGGGGAGGGGTGCGACTAATATCGCTGAAGGCGTCGCCTGAAGACGCGGCGCACCAGCTCACAAGAACACAGCTCAACATCTATCGTCTTCCTCTTTGTTAACTTCAGACGCCACAACTGCTCGCCATCCACCTCCCGCGCCGCCGTCATCCCATGTGTCGGCCATACATCTATGAGCCCACCGGCAGGCTTGGACAGTCCTACGATACGGGGTTGTACACCGAGACGTATCACATATGGAGACTATGGTGCAGGACGGTGTGGTCTACATGGAGGACAAGGACTAGTCGAGTGTCGGATTTAGTATCCCAGCAGTGCACCAGGGGGTTACCCAAGTGGTTGATTTGTAGGTAGGGAGAATTGCGAAATAAGAACTTGAAGGTGATCACGAGAACATGAGGGTTTAGACAAGTTCGGACCTTCGGAGAGTAATACCCTACGTCCTCTATTCTGGTGGTTTGTATTGCTTGAGAATTGAGACGCCCTAGGGAGGCACCCTTGGCCGCCATATATAGGCTGATGAACTAGGATTACAAGTTGGTTTGAGGGTCCCTTTGGTTGGGCTTTCAAAGTGCTTTGGCTTTCAAGAAAAGCTGAAAGCCAACCAAAGGGACCAACTTCCTCCTAGGTGCTTTGAAGAAACCAACTTCCGTGTAGTTCATTTCCCATAGCAGCTCGAACCCTGCTTTTAGCGGCTGAGCGGGTGGTTTTCGCCCAAAATTACCCGCCTGCCACTCGTAAAGGAGCGTACCCCTTCGATCTTTCTTTCTTTTCCTATCATCTTCTCTTCTTCTCTACTCCCGTTGGACCCGGAGGATCCCCGCCGGCGCCACTGCCCCGCCGGACTCCCCTCCCTGGACCCTTCCTCCTCTCCTAGCTAGCGGTGGGCCCTTGCTCCTCCTCTCCTGGCCAACAGCAAAAGCGCCCCTCCTCCTCTCCCGGCTAGCGACACCGGGGTTGAGCTTGGAGCGGCACGACTACAATGGTGGCCGGGAATCCTTTGATTCCCACCCGGAGCACGGATGGCGATCAACGCGGAGGCTTGCGGAGGTAGCCGGAGAGGCCAGAGGTGGAGGAGACAGGCGGCGCGGGCTATTGGGCTCCGGTGGCGCATTACCAGAGTTTGTGGCCGGCGGGAAAGGAGGTGGAGCTTCAGCCGATGGCAATGGCGGGGAGAAGTCTTTTGATTTCTACCCAGGGAGCATCTGGTGAGCAGCAAGAAGCGGTCAGGGAGGTAGTTGGGGAAGTGGCGTGGGCGAGGGCTATTAGGCGGTGGATGTGCACGACCAAGGATTTTGGCTGGTGGGGAGGAGCAGTGCGGAGGGGAGGAGTGGCGGTGTACGAGCGTGGGGATGGGCTGCCTCAGCTGGCAAGCACGAGCAGCAGTGAAGGGGAGGCGGTGGGTGGCAGGCGCGATGGCAGCCCCTCTTCTCCTTTGGTGGTGCCCCTCCTCCTCCTCTCCTAGCGGTGGCACCCCTCCTTGGGCCCCTCTTCTCCTAGTGGCGGCACCCCTCCCTTGGGCTCCTCCTCTCCCAGCTGAGCACGCGGCGGAGCGAGAGGAGTCGAGAGCCATGACGGAGGAGAGGAGCTGCGGTGCCCCTTCTTCTCATCCCAGGCGCAAGTAGTAGCAGCAGGGGAGCTGCTCCCTTTCCACCACTCGAGCGGGTGGCAGCGCAACTGGTGCTCTCCGTACCCGCTCCTCTCGTCCCCGATGCAAGCTGTACGAGCGGAACTGTGCACGAGAGGAACTACATGAGCGGACTAGTCCGATCGTCAGTGAGAGAAGAAGGAGCGGACCAGTCTGATCGTTGGTGAGAGAGGGAGATGGGGTACTTTATGTGGTAGAACCACCCAAATTAATATGGCTTAAGTGTGCTAAACATCACCTTAAACGTGATCGGACACCTTAATTGGATCAAGATGGCAGTTTGTTGGGTTCACCCGATACAACCACGTAATTGTGATCGAAACAAGCATACAAATACTCGTACGAAGACGAGCCTAGATATTACAACAATCCAGATGAAAACATCATAGAGGTCCATATTTATTTATTAAAAATTGAGTTCAAATTCATAAAGTGTTTCAGAGTTCAAGTGCAGCGGAAAGAAACATTAATATAACGACGATACATGACATCATGGTGAAGTTGTCCATGATATCACTCACCACGGTCCTCGCCCGCCAAGGATGTGTCCATCTCAACCGTCTATCCCGGAGGGAGCTGGTACGGCCAAGTCATACTAGCAATCATTTCATCAATTTCATTACCTGAAAACAAAGCCACAAGCAAGGCTGAGTATACTAATACTCCGCAAGGCTTACCCGACAGGTGGTATCTAATCAATCGACTCCTAGACATGCAAGGCTTTTTGGCTGAGGGGTTTGTCTTTACCAAAAGCTTCTAAAGTGGGTCCTTGCTTTCAAGTTTTAGTATCAAATTCTAGTTGATTCACCATTCTAGATAAGCATCTATTCTAAGCAAGCATGGTAGAACAAGCAATTTAATCAAGCCTCAATATTTAGCATCATCATTGTTCATCTTTTTACTCAATGCAACATATTGGTCAAGCAGTCTCAATAAATGTGAGAAATAGATGATTCAAATCGAATTTCTTAACGTTGCAAGGTGGACCTAAACACACAACATGCGTGTATCGTGACTTGTCCTCGCATTATCAACAGTTCCCATCGATCCCTAGTGCATGTCCAGGGCCCACTTCTCTTGGATACTAGGCCCCACCGGTCCCCAGAATGACACCGTGCCGTGGCTGCACTTGTACCCACATGATGCACCAAGGGAAACGTTTCCAGAGAGCAGGGAAAAATTTCACGCCCCGATTCAATGAGGTACTAGGCTTACCGATTACCATATTCTCAGCATGTGTTTAGTACGTTCAAAAACTTGACCACGAACACCGACACATTTCAACCTTAGCAATTTCCTCTATACAGACGGGGCATCAACAAATTCAGGAACATCGCACAAAGCCCCAACCGTCGACCTTACGATTCCAACATAAGTAAACAGGCAACTCCTATAGCTCACGAGTGACATGAAATCACTCGACTTTTACTGTGTCCCTATTTAGCATAGCAACTAAGTGACCTAACATGCTAGTATTCAAAACATGGGTACTAGGAGCATGCAACTAGGGTTTCAATACAACTCCTATGGACTTAATGCACACACATAACTAACAAGAATATTGTATAAATTTGGAAACCAAGGTTATGCTCCGGGGCTTGCCTTCCTGCCCTGAATCAGCCTGGGCCACTTTTGAACTTTGGTTCGGGCCTTGGTTTGCCTCGATCACGTTTAGCTCACCCTCCTGTTGTCCTTCTTCGTGTTCAGAGATGAGCTCGTACATTCCGTCGATGATGTTAGCTTCTACACGAGATGCATATGCATAAGATTTCTTTTATAATCTTTCATGACGTAGGTTTTATTTCGTTAACCATTACAAAAACATGGGGTGTATTTTGGCCACATTCACCTAGAAAAGTTTATAAACATTTCTTTTCTTTAGGCCACATTCCCTAAACAAGTTTATAAACATTTCTTTTCTTCACAAAACACGCTTGGTTGGAAAGAAAACATAGATTTTAGTTTGGTGGTGATTGTGTACACTTATAAAATTTTTAGAAATTTATTATTCAAAAGACAACATGTTGTGCTATTTTGGTACTGTATAGCAAATATCATGAGAATTGGATTCACTTTAAAATCAATGTTTAATGTGGAGATATAAAATAAACAATATAAACTACCATTGAGCAAATTAAATCTTAAAAGGCTTGCAAATCAACCATAAAAGCATCAACATCATTTTTCCTGGATTCTATGTGGAAGCAAAGGTCAACAGAAGTGGTTTCAACATTTTATCAATTTTCCACTAATTATCATGCAAATAACAATTATAAGACAACAACAAGTATTTAGATTTAAAAGAGCATGAAAACCATAGATTCCACTAACACAAGTTGCAGATCTAGAACATACATGATAAATGGAAGCTAACGAAATTGGTTTCATAATTTTTGGACCACCACATGATATAGAAGGCATTTAATGACCCTTAGATAAAATAAATTATAGCACCAGATACATAATAGTAACATGGACATAAATATTTTTGAAATAAACTAGATATCATCAGGAAGTCAATAAAATAAGATTCACATTTTTATCAGTTTTCTACACATTTCTATGCATGTTCCAAGTTTGCAGCTATTTCTAGGCATTTTATTCAAACTTGAATTTTCTCTTTTACAGAACAACCCTAAGAACGTTTCAAGGTTTACAACTATGCCCCTGTGTTTTGCACTAAGAACCCTAAAACCAAAACCTAGATTGCAATTGGATCCTTGGCCGGCCGGTGGCTCGGGGAGCGCGATTCCGGCGATGTGGGGCCGTGGGGTCGTGGGCTAGGGTCACAAGGGTGATGAGGGACTCACCAGCGACTGGTTTGGTGCAGGACTCGGGGTCGAAGGAGGGCTAGTGATGGCTCGCGGTGGAGCAGTGGTGGCGCGGCCGCTTCAGCTTCGGCTCCGGCAACGGTGGCGGCGGTGGTGAAGGTTTGTGGGCTGGGGAGGTGCAGTGGTGGTAGGGGAAGGTGCTCGTGTGCTTGGGTAGCGATGGGAATGGCCGGGAGGGGGTGCTCGTCGTGTGATGGCAGTGGCAGAATGGCGGGGGTGCGTGCAGCAAGCGAGGTATGGGCACGGGGCCCTTTTATAGGTGGCAAAGGGGAAGGGGAGGGGTGAGGCGTTGAGGCAAAGCTCGCAGCTCACTGGCGCGGCGGGGCGGTGGCCGAGCGTGTGGGGAGTGGCCTGGCGGTCGTGGCGTGTGCTGGCGCTCGCGGCGTGGAGCGGACGGCGGTTGGCCGTCGTGGATTTGCCGTGCGGGGAAAGGGATCGCGCGCGCAGGGAGTTGGTGAGCTGCTGCGCGCGTTTGTGCTATCACCTCATGCCAGCCACTGGCTTGGCATAGTCTGGCGGCAGGAATCGTGCACCACGTGGCGATGGCGATCGCGTCGCGAGTGCGGTGACCGCGCCCAGGGCGCATCGCTTGTGCGTGGCGTGCGAAAGGGTTGTCTTCAATGCGAGTTTTCTCACAAATTTTGAACTACACATTTGAATCTCTAAATATAAAAGTTGGAGTTCAAAGTATAGGCTACAACTTTTGTCAAAGCTGACATATGAAAAACTCGATGGATTTTGAGATAAACTTAGGAGAAGTTTGGTGGAATGCCGGCCAAAACTGGATTTGAAAATGATTTTATTTTCGGTCGAACTTCTACTCAATTTTTGAACACCTTCCACTCAAAATCAAGAAAAGTGCAAATTATGAAAGTTGCTCCATTTGGAAAGATCTATCACTTTTATATTGGCAAAAATTAAGTTCTTATATAAAATTTGTTTTTATTTGCTTCTCGTGTGCATCATTACAAGGTTTAACACTTAACCATTTTGATGTTTCTTTGATTTATTCTCAATGTCTCTTGATTTGGCTAATAATTTACTTGAGATGTCACACTATATGAATGAAATGTGGGTCTGCTTGCTAGTTTTTCTAAAAGCCATATCTGTTTCACCAAATGGCTTTTCGACAGCCCACGGTCCATAGCTGACAGCTACTTTTCCACGGCCCACAACTCATAGCTACTTTTCCAAAAGCCACAGCTCAACCAAACACACCTTGAATCTTATCTAGTTGGTTGTTACATGGAAAGCAATCTAAGTTGGATTACAATATGTATCCCGCAATAGCCTCCTTGACTTGTACTCCAAGTATCTTCGTATCCTTAGCCCGCATGTTCTAGTCGGGCGGGCCCACTTGTCAGGACCGTCCAGTATCCTGGTCGGTGGGGACCCATGGGGTACCCATATCGCTCAAGCCCCCAAGCGATGTGCAGGCGAAGAGGAATCTGAGGACATCACAGTGAAGCTTGGAATGTTGTTGGCTGAAGCTGCGATGGCATCATAGTGATAGAAAGGCTGCGCAGTGCGCAAAAAGAAGAAAATTTGAGCAAACACAGAGCCATACGCGCAGAGCGAAGTCGAGCGCCGAGTTGATGGATGTCGGGTATCCATTAGGTCGAAGCGAAAGGCATGGAGGGTGTCGCAAGATGAAATCCATATGGAGTAGCCCCCGAGCATTGAAGCGATTAGTATAATCAATCCAATGGTCAAAAAGGAAGAAAAAATTTATCCCAGAAGAAGGTCCTGTTGGAGGTATGCCCTAGAGGCAATCATAGAGATGATGATATTCCATTTGTATCCATGATTTGTATATTGTGTTCATTGAATATCCATTAAAGGCTACTTGAATTGATTTGCAGTTATGTGAATTGTATGTGAAACTCTTTACTTGTATGGTTATTCTAAAGTTGTCCCTAGTTGGAATTCATGTGATGACACACATGTATATTAGACTAGCACATGTATTAGTTGATGACTATGTTTCACAAGTCATGGACATGGAGATGTTGAACTAATAATGTGGGCACATGTGGAGACATGTGCTAGGACTGACCCAACACGAGAAGTAGTTCCCTCTTTAAACAACATATAAGCTTTGTCCTTAGACCTGAGATTGTCGCATGTACTCAAGATGTGGATCGACTTACTTAGGAGCTATCAAACGCTACACCGTGACAGGGTAGTTATAAAGGTAGCTTTCGGGTTTGTCAAGAAGCATGCTATGAGACATGGTCAATCAAGATGGGATTTGCCCCTCTCTGATTGAGAGTGATATCTCTGGGCCCCTCGAGTGATCGGATCCGAAAATGCATGGCCATGCTACGTACGGTTAAGAGTTAACCTACAAAGGGATTCCGAATCACAGGATCGAGAAAGAGCGGTCGCCTTGGGGCTAGACCAAATATCGTGAGGCAAAGGGAATAGCATGTACATAATGTTGTGACGGTTCGTCTGATATGATCTTCGTGTGCGTATAGGAGTTGGCACGTCTTGCTAGAGGCCGCTACTGACTATTGGGCCGAGTAGGAGTACTCGGGCCATGTCTATGCGTATCCGAACCCATAGGGTCACACACTTAAGGGGCTGGAAGCCCAATTTGGATGTGATCCGAGTTGGATTAGGTTTAGAAATACTAATGGGTCTCGGACCCAGAGGCCCGTTAGGAACCTCTATAAATATAGGGGTGGGGCGCCCTAGGGTTTACACCTTTTGGCAAAACACATCTGCCGTGCCTCCCACGCCCTCGCCTGTTGCAACTCACAGATCTAGCAGTCCGGCTTGTGACGCTTCCTCCCTGCACGTGTGGATACCTTGGAGGTGTTGCGCCTGCAGCACTTGGATGAGCCACAATGAGTCGCCGATGAGCCACAATGAGCCGACGACGAGCCGCGGCACGAGGGCGATCTTGCTGCGCGTGGACGAGCTGCTGAGGAGTTGCTGGACGTTGACGTGATCGACTACGTACGACTACGTTGATCGACTACGTATGACTACGTTGATCATCTTCGCTGCATCGACGCAAATCTACATCTTCCGCACCAGTAGTGCGTCGAGTGGTAATCCCGTGATCCTTATACGGCAGTTCTTCCTGGTTTTACGCGGTAGAAATTTTGATTTGCGCTAGCGTAGCCTACCTCGTATCCCAACAGGTCCTAGTGCCTGAGCATAAGGATAGGAGAAGCCACGAAGGTACGCCAACCAGAAGTAAATGCCCGACCCCCGAGTATGAGGACTGGCGGGGCCATGGAGGCACGCTGACTGAAAATAGGCATCTAGCCCCCAAGTACGAAGACTGGTGGAGCCACGGAGGCACGTCGACCTGAAGTAGATGCCCAGTCCCCAAGTACGAGGACTAGCAGAGCTACAGAGGCGCGCCGACCTAAAGTAGACGTCCAGCCCCCAAGCATAAGCGCGAGGACTAGTGGAGCCATAGAGGCACGCCGACCTGATGTAGGCGCCCAGCCCCCAAGCATGAGCATGTGAACTAGCGGAGCCACTGAGGCACGTCGACCTGATGTAGGTGCCCTGCCCCCGAGCATGAGCGCAAGAACTGGCAGAGCCACGGAGGCATGCCGACCTGATGTAGGCGTCTAGCCCCCGAGCGTGAGCATGAGAATTTGCGGAGCCACAGAGGCATGCCATGAAAAACATAACAGAAAACCTGTGAATTCCGTCCAGCGCATGCACCACAATAATGGAAACCTGTAGATTCCGTCGCTAAGGTTACGCCGTCATGTCCTTCAAAAGCCCAAGGGGCGTAGATCCATTTTTATTTCCATTTGCCACACTCGCAATGCCGCCGCCGCAGTCTACAGAGCACATCGCCGCCGCATTTGTGAACCCTTGGCCACCCCACCGTGCTTTCCAATTTACTTGCACGCAGTTCACCACCGCCACCCGAGCCACCGCGTCGCCAAATGTGAACCAAGAGCCTTGTGGTTATTAGATCCAAATCCCAGGGAGTAGAAACTGAAGAAATGGTGGTTGGGAATGCTCCGGATCCATCCACATGCTAGATGAAATTTGTGATGGCGGAGGAGCGCATCCAAGCACTCGTCGACTGGGGCCTCCTTGGGTCCAAGGCGCTGCTCGACTAGAAGGCGACCGCCGGTCAAGAGTTCCCCAGTGAGGACAAGATGGAGATGGTGGTCTTCGCATCATTCTTTGAGCACGGATTCGGGATCCCTTGTGGGGACTTCTTCAGCAGATTGCTGCACTACTACAAGATCGAGCTAGTACACTTGAATCCCAACTCTGTTCTTGATATCTCAGTTTTTATTCATCTGTGCGAGGTGTACCTCGGAATCTCCCCCACTTCAATCTGCGGAAGTATCTGTATCAGTTGAAACCTGTATCAACTAAGGGGAAGCCACGAGTGATTGGGGGATGTGGGTTTTTGCTGCGGTCGAAGAAAGTGCAGGAGTACTTCAACCCCCAGTTGAAGGAATCCAACAAGGGCTGGCACAAGGAATGGTTTATGATTACCAAAAAGAAGCCCGAGCTCCCACCGTGTACCGGATACGCGTCAGTTTCTATGCCCGAGTGGTTGAATGAGCCGACCTCGAAGGAGCAGGTGCAGGTGAAGCAGCTGCTGGAGAAGATTGCCAACCTAAAGGTGCGTGGATTCACAGCTGGGGCTGCAAGTATCAATTTCGGTCAGAGATTGACACAGCCGATCAAGAACTGGATCCATCCGGCATATGAGTATACTGGGCTGTTAGACCCGACTTGGGAGGTCCAGCGAAAGATGACCAAGGAAGAAGTTGCCAACCGGGTAAGCGAGTTTTTTGGTGGTACCATCAAGAACAAGAGCTGCCCTAAGGCATTTTTCCTCAAGAGGCCAACCGATCCGGTATGATCTTGACTGCACTGATTTGGTGTTCTTGTTGTAATTTTGTGTTGTCTCTTACTATTCTTGTTGATTGACCAGAACGGTGAATTTGAGTTCTTTTACCCGGCGCCACTTCCTTGAGGGGCCGAGCAATAGCAGCCCAAGGTCCGCCTGACCTCTAAGTCTGACGAGCTGCCTACTAGCCTTGATTCGGAGTCGGACTCCTCCGTTGGGTCAGAGAAGAATGTGTCGTATGAGGTCAGCCAGGCCGCGGACGCCGCACCAGTCGGGTGCCGAACACGGCAGACCGTGAAGAATCTTCCGACCTCCAAAGCTCAGAAGCCACGCGGCAAGAGGAAGAAGATGGTCGGTAAGAAAGAGATGGTTGCCCTGAGCGCAGCCTTAGCGGCCAGGTCGGCCAGTGAAGTAGATGAAGAATCGGACACGCTGAGCCCGGCCACCAAGAAGAAGAAGTTCGAGCTCCTTGAGACGACCGTGGCTAACGCAAAGTGGGTCTAGGAGATGTTGAAGGGAAAGATCCGTGGGGGGTCTATCGAAGATGTGGCATCACCGCCACCGCCCTTGCGTCCCAAGTTCCGGGTAAAGCAGAGCACCATGTAAGTGCAATCTGGTTATAATGTCTGTCTTGTGGTTGTTTTGCTGCCTATCTTGCTTAAATTGCTTCTCACACTGACAATGCAGGAATGCTGTACTAGATGATGAATCTGGTGCGCAGCTGACTGGTTTCTCATTCCATGCCGAAGGGGCAAGCGGCCGCATCGATGAGCAGTCCTCGCTTCCGGAGACCAGCGGGGATCAAGATAGTCGCGCCGGAGGGCATAGTCGGGGATATTCCCGCTTCGAGTGTAGTTGCTTCAAGAAGGCCAAAGTGGACGCCATGTAGAAAGACCTAGATCATGCCTTGCAGCAACAGATTCTTGGTGCACACTTGAAAGGTACGTTGTGCCAACTTGTTGACTCGGTTCTATCTTTGAAGTCTTGATGCAGATGTGTGCTGGTTCGAATGAGCAGATGCTGAGGTCAGGGAGCAGAGGCTCAAGCAACACGTCAAAGAGTGCAAGGATTCCAATGCTCATCTCCAACAAGAGCATGATGTGGTAGTCCATTGTGAGTACGCTGTGTCGCAAAAGCTGGCTTACGAGGCCGGTGCGCACAAAGATACTGAGCGCTGCTTACAGGCTGCAATGCATAGTCTTCAGCATGACTAATTCATGATTGTAGGCTAGAAGTGGAGTTGGAAGATCTGTGTAAGGCAGCTAGCTATGTGATGGACATGGTCCAACCGGAGACCAACCCAACCATGCCGACGCTAATTCTCGATCCTCTGAAGGCTGCACCTGGTCGGCTGAAGGAGCTGTTAAAGTATACCACGGTGGAGTGCGTAAAGAATGTCCTGGCAGTGTTGAAAACACACTTCCCGCGAATTCCCTTGGAGCGTGCTGGTGCAGGGGTCGTGGCCGACTTCAACGCAGAGAAGCTTCCAGAACTGGCTGACCAGTTTGATGATGTAGCGGAAAATGTTGTTAATGAGCTGGACCTGTAAAATGAAAATTTCTATATATCAATCTGTATGATAAAACAAGTGATGTAATGAATTTAGCATATGCGGAAAGAAAAGGCTCCATCCCTCCCTTGGTGTATATGACAGGACAGTGTGTAGCCAAGGCCTGTAGCCGCTAAGCGCCTAGCCTTCCCTGACCAGCGTCCTGCCGAGAGCGGATCTCGAGCTTGTAGGAGGGGTGAACGCAAGGTTGCATAGGTTCCGCAAGCTAGGATGCTGACCACACGAGTTAGTCGTATTGCCTTGAGATGGGGAGGAGTAGGATGAGAGAAGACCCTGAGCCTAAGAGCGAGTGGTCTGTTGAATAGGTTGGATAGCTCCCGAGCATCAAGAACTGCTCGGGCAAATGAACAGGAAGGCAGTAGGTACGCAAAGAACCTCAGAGGTTTTATTCATTCAGTAAAAATGAGAAAATAGAATACATAGCTTTTAATCTCTAAGGGTAGAAGCGTCGTAGGTGCTTGATGTTCCATGGATTGGGGATGCCTGAGCCGTCCGCCCATTGGAGATGATAGGTGCCTGGCTGGATGACTTCTTAGACAATGAAGGGGCATCACGATCATTGCGGTGGCGGTTGTCGCGATGATTGTCATCCTTGCGATAGTTGTTGCAGCGAGGTCGCTTGTACTTCACGGGGCACCGAGCTCTTTCTTGATGACTATGCAATCCCAGAGATTGTGATGTGCATATGGAAGGGGCACAGAGCATGCATGGTGTCATCAAACTCTTCCCGGAGGAAGGTGGTTGGTCTGGCGGGATTGGCTTCGGCAGTGAGGACCTCGGGGGCCCTTTTTTGAAGTCTGGAGGACTCCACCTCCTCTTTGCGGACGGGCTCCAGCCGACCTTCCGTGCGGTTACCATGGTCGTCTCGGTGGAGACTGGATCTGCTATAAGCGGATCGACTTCGAGAGTGCTAGGTAGACATGGACCAGGAGTGTGTTAACCGGCTCCAGGCCCATTCTTCAATCTGGGCGTTGGTGACGCAGATATGTGCTCGGATCCTCCGGAGTGGCTCTGAATCTAGAAGGTTTTCAAGGTCGGCGAAGGCAGCCCCCAGGTTAGCCTGGGGTGTGGTGGAAACGTAGTGGCCAGCCTCCTCGAGGTTGGCTTGTAAATTGCGGGCGTGTATACGGCGCCTGTGTCTGCCCCGGGCACCGTCCTGATCAGCGTTGTCACCATTGTCGTCGTGGCTCGTCGGCGGCTCGTCCGAGTGCTGCAGGCGCAACACCTCCAAGGTATCCACACGTGCAAGAAGGAAGCGTCGCAAGCCGGACTGCTAGATCCGCGAGTTGCAACAGGCGAGGGCGTGGGAGGCGCGGCAGATGTGTTTCGCCAAAAGGTGTAAACCCTAGGGCGCCCCCACCCCTCTATTTATAGAGGTTCCTGACGGGCCTCTGGGTCTGAGGCCCATTAGTACTTCTAAACCTAATCCAACTCGGATCAGATCCGAATTGGGCTTCCAGCCCCTTAAGTGTGTGACCCTATGGGTTCGGATACGCATAGACATGGCCCGAGTACTCCTACTCAGCCCAATAGTCGGTAGCGGCCTCTAGCAAGAAGTGCCAACTCCTATACGCACACGAAGATCATATCAGACGAACCATCACAACATAATATACATGCTATTCCCTTTGCCTCACGATATTTGATCTAGCTTCAAGCCGACCGCTCTTTCTCGATCCTGTGATTCGGAATCCCTTTGTAGGTTAACTCTTAACCGTACGTAGCATGGCCATGCATTTTCGGATCCGATCACTCGAGGGGCCCAGAGATATCACTCTCAATCAGAGAGGGGCAAATCCCATCTTGATTGACCATGTCTCATAGCATGCTTCTTAACAAACCCGAAAGCTACCTTTATAACTACCCTGTTACGGCGTAGCGTTTGATAGCCCCTAAGTAGGTCGATCCACATCTAGAATACATGCGACAATCTCAGGTCTAAGGACAAAGCGTATATGTTGTTTAAAGAGAGAACTACTTCTCGTGTTGGGTCAGTCCTAGCACATGTCTCCACATGTGGCCACATTATTAGTTCAACATCTCCATGTCCATGACTTGTGAAACATAGTCATCAACTAATACATGTGCTAGTCTAATATTCATGTGTGTCCTCACATAAACTCCGACTAGGGACAACTTTAGAATAACCATACAAGTAAAGAGTTTCACATACAATTCACGTAATTGCAAATCAATTCAAGTAGCCTTCAATGGATATTCAATGAACACAATATACAAATCATGGATACAAATGGAATATCATCATCTCTATGATTGCCTCTAGGGCATACCTCCAACAGTCTCCCACTTGCACTAGAGTCAATCTAGAAGGTACCTAATACCCATAGCTCTTACATGCGCATCATGCTTAGCCTGCGGGAGTGGTTTTGTCAACGGATCAGAAATGTTCAGATCCGTGTGTATTTTGCATATCTTGATCTCACCCCGGTTAACGAAGTCTCGAATGAGATCAAATGGCCGCATTACGTGTTTGTTCTTCTGGTGGTTCCTTGGCTCCTTTGCTTGCGCTATTGCCCCATTGTTATCACAGTAGAGATTCAATGGGCTGGACGCATTCGGGAACACACCAAGCTCAATGAGGAAATTCCTTATCCAAACACCCTCCTTCGCGGCTTCCGAAGCCGCGATGTACTCGGCTTCTGTCATAAAATCGGCCACCGTCTCCTACTTGGAACTCTTCCAACTAACAGCACCACCATTTAGCGTGAACACAAATCCTGATTGTGACTTTGAATCATCTCTGTCGGTTTGGAAACTAGCATCGGTGTAACCTGTTACAACGAGCTCCTCCTCACCTCCATAGACGAGGAACATATCTTTAGTCCTTCTCAAGTACTTAAGAATGTTTTTCACCGCTGTCCAGTGACTCTCACCTGGATCAGATTGGTGTCTGCTTGTCATACTTAGCGCATATGAAACATCTGGGCGAGTACTTATCATTGCATACATGATAGATCCAATAGCCGAGGCATATGGCACTCTACTCATGCGATCCCGCTCATCAGCAGTCGAAGGACACTGAGTCTTGCTGAGATGTATGCCATGTGACATAGGCAAGAACCCTTTCTTTGCCTCTTCCATGCTGAACCGCTTCAACACTTTATCAATGTAAGTATCTTGGCTTAAACCTATAAGCCTTCTCGATCTATCTCTATAGATCTTAATGCCCAGAATATATGCCGCTTCCCCTAAGTCCTTCATCGAAAAACTATTTTTCAGTGAAGTCTTTACGGACTCAAGCATATGAATGTTATTTCCAATCAGTAATATGTCATCCACATATAAGATTAGAAATACTACAGAGCTCCCACTAACCTTCTTGTAAACACAAGACTCTTCTTCGTTCTTGGTGAAGTCAAACCCTTTGACCACTTCATCAAAACGAATGTTCCAACTCCTAGATGCTTGCTTCAATCCATAAATGGATCTCTGAAGCTTGCATACCTTTCCAGCATTTTTCGGATCGACAAAACCCTCGGGTTGTATCATATACACGTCCTCAGCTAGGTTTCCATTCAGGAAAGCTGTCTTGACATCCATCTGCCATATCTCATAATCGAAATATGCAGCTATAGCTAGAATAATCCGAATGGACTTAAGCATCACTACGGGCGAGAAGGTCTCGTCGTAGTCAACTCCTTGAACTTGTCGAAAACCTTTTGCGACAAGTCGTGCTTTATAGATGTGAACATTTCCATCCATGTCCTTTTTCTTCTTATAGATCCACTTGCACTCTATGGCTTTAACACCATCAGGTGGGTCAAACAAGTTCCAAACTTGATTGTCTCCCATGGACTCTATTTCGGATTGCATGACACTCTGCCATTTTTCGGAGTCTGGGTCCATCATTGCTTCTGCATATGTCGCAGGCTCATCATTGTCCAACAATAATATTTCCCGCATTTCGTGGAGCCTTGCCGACCTTCATGGTTATGGCGGTGCTTCTCTTGCCATGGGTATCTCAACTTGTTCTGCTACGTTAGCATTACTCATTGATTCTTGCCCGATCGGCTCATCTTGAACTTCTTCAAGATGCACTGTCTTTCCACTCTTTTCTCCTTTGAGAAACTCTTTCTCTAGGAAAACCCCGTTCTGAGCAACAAACACTTTGCCTTCTGATCGGTTGTAGAAATAATATCCCAAAGTTTCCTTTGGATATCCCACGAAAATGCACTTATCCGACTTGGGTGTGATCTTGTCTGATTGAAGTCGCTTGACAAACACTTCACATCCCCAAATCTTTAGAAAAGACAAACTAGGAACCTTTCCAGTCCATATCTCATATGGTGTCTTAACTACGGATTTAGATGGTACCCTATTAAGTGTGAAAGCTGCTGTTTCTAGAGCGTATCCCCAAAATGACAACGGTAGGTCCGACTGGCTCATCATTGATCGAACCATGTCTAACAAAGTTCGATTACGTCGCTCGGATACACCGTTTCTCTGAGGTGTTCCAATCGGCGTAAGTTGTGGAACAATTCCGCAACTCTTTAGATGATTGCTAAACTCGTGGCTCAAATACTCGCCTCCACGATCACATCGTAAGGCCTTAATTTTCTTGCCATGCTGATTTTCAACTTCATTATGAAATTCCTTGAACTTTTCAAAGGTTTCAGACTTGTGCCTCATCAAGTAGACATAGCCATATCTACTAAAATCATCAGTGAAAGTTATGAAGTATTGGAATCCTCCTCTAGCCGTCGTGCTCATTGGTCCGCATACATCACTATGTACGAGTTCCAATAAGTCTACTGCTCTCTCAGGAAATCCTGTGAAAGGCGTCTTGGTCATCTTGCCTAGCAAGCAAGCCTCACATGTCTCGTATGATTCAAAATCAAACGAAGTTAGAAGTCCATCAAAATGGAGCTTCTTCATGCGCTTTTCACTTATATGACCCAAACAACAATGCCACAAGTAGGTAGGACTCAAATCATTAGGCCGAGGCCTTTTAGCACTTACGTTATAGACAGGTGAACCATCAAGATTTAAAACAAACAATCCATTCACAATGGGTGCAAAAGCCATAAACATATCATTCTTAGAGATCACACAACCATTGTTTTCACTCGCAAATGAATAACCATCCTTCATCAAGCATGAAGGAGACAAAATGTTTCGACTTAAACTAGGAACGAAATAACAATTATTCAACTCCATAATAAATCCTGACGGGAGGTGGACTTGCATCGTCCCGACGGTCAACGCAGCAACTCTTGCATTATTGCCCACGCGGAAATCAACTTCTCCTCTTTCCACGCTTCTACTTCTTATCATTCCCTACATCGAATTGCAAATATGAGCAACCGATCTGGTATCAAATACCCAAGAATTAATAATTGTATCAGCGAGAAAAATGTTGTCTATAACATTAACAACAAGCGTACCTGAGGTAGAAGTACTCTTACTTCCGCCATTCTTCAAGGAAGCTAGGTACTGCTTGTAGTTTATCTTCCAGTGACCAAGTTCATGACAGTAAAAGCACTCTTTGTCTGGAGCAGGTCCAGGTCTAGCTTTAACCTTGGGCGTTGGGTTTGGCTTGGACGTTCCAGCCTTGCCCTTCTTCTTCCAAGAATTGCCCTTCTTCTTAAAGCTAAGCTTGTTCTGTACGGCCATCACATGGCTGGTACTAGCGCTTTTCTTAATGTCCACCTCTGCTGTCTTGAGCATACCACACAGTTCATTCAGACCCTTCTCCGTCCCATGCATATGGTAGTTCGAGATAAAGTTCCCATAGCTAGGCGGAAGAGATGAAAGAATGAAATCAGTGGCCAACTCTTGGCCCTGTGGGAAGCCCAGCTTCTCCAACCGTTGAGTGTAACCAACCATCTTGATTACGTGTGGTCCTACTGCTGCGCCTTCTGCTAGCTTGCTCTCAACAAAGGCCTTAGACACATTGAACCTTTCAGTCCTGGCCTGTGTTCGGAACATGTCTCTAAGCGCCTGTAACATCCGCAGAAATCACCAACTAAAATCACCCGTTAAAATTGCCTTTAAAATCTTTTTACCGCTGAGCTCCCGGAAATCGGAAATCTCCCCGGCGATTTCGCCGTCCCGGCACCCATGCCGACCCCTACCTTTTTATCTGTGCCCGTAAATCTCGCCGCGTGCCGTCGTCAGACCGCCGCGCGCGTGCTCCGACCGCGTGCCGCAAGTGCCGCCGGTCCCTCTCTTTTTCTTTCTCTTTTTCCCTCCCCTTTTTCTTTTTCCTTCCTTTCTTCCTTTCTTCTTCTTCTTTCTTCTTCCTCCTTCCTTCTTCTCTCTCCTTTTCATTCTTCTTCCTGGTGCCACACGTCCGGCCCCAGCTCCTTAACTCCCCGGCGCCACCCCCTACTGGCGCCACGCCGCCCGGCCTCCACACGCCAGGGGCCCGCCGCCCGGTCGGCGCCAACCACGCCGCCGCCTTCCTCGGGCCGCGTGCCGGGCCCGGTCCCCGGCTGCTTGCGCCAGCCACTCCAGCGCTCGGCCGCCCCTGCCCCGCGCGCACGCCCTGCACTGCCGGTGCCATGCCGCCCACTGCACCCTGCTGTGCCGCCACCGCACCCTGCCGGCCGTCCCCTACCGCCCACTCCGGCCCCGCCCGACGCCACCGCCGCACGCCGGCTGTTGGAGGTATGCCCTAGAGGCAATCATAGAGATGATGATATTCCATTTGCATCCATGATTTGTATGTTGTGTTCATTGAATATCCATTGAAGGCTACTTGAATTGATTTGCAATTATGTGAATTGTATGTGAAACTCTTTACTTGTATGGTTATTCTAAAGTTGTCCCTAGTCGGAGTTCATGTGAGGACACACATTAATATTAGACTAGCACATGTATTAGTTGATGACTATGTTTCACAAGTCATGGACATGGAGATGTTGAACTAATAATGTGGACACATGTGGAGACATGTGGTAGGACTGACCCAACACGAGAAGTAGTTCTCTCTTTAAACAACATATACGCTTTGTCCTTAGACCTGAGACTGTCGCATGTATTCTAGATGTGGATCGACCTACTTAGGGGCTATCAAACGCTATGCCGTAACAGGGTAGTTATAAAGGTAGCTTTCGGGTTTGTCAAGAAGCATGCTATGAGACATGGTCAGTCAAGATGGGATTTGCCCCTCTCTGATTGAGAGTGATATCTCTGGGCCCCTCGAGTGATCGGATCCGAAAATGCATGGCCATGCTACGTACGGTTAAGAGTTAACCTACAAAGGGATTCCGAATCACAGGATCGAGAAAGAGCGGTCGGCTTGAAGCTAGACCAAATATCGTGAGGCAAAGGGAATAGCATGTATATTATGTTGTGATGGTTCGTCTGATATGATCTTCGTGTGCGTATAGGAGTTGGCACGTCTTGCTAGAGGCCGCTACCGACTATTGGATCGAGTAGGAGTACTCGGGCCATGTCTATACATATTCGAACCCATAGGGTCACACACTTAAGGGGCTAGAAGCCCAATTCGGATCTGATCCGAGTTGGATTAGGTTTAGGAGTAGTAATGGGCCTCGGATCCAGAGGCCCATCAGGAACCTCTATAAATAGAGGGGTGGGGGCGCCCTAGGGTTGACACCTTTTGGCGAAACACACTTGCCGCGCCTCCCACGCCCTCGCCTGTTGCAACTCGCGGATCTAGCAATCCGGCTTGCGACGCTTCCTCCCTGCACGTGTGGATACCTTGGAGGTGTTGCGCCTGCAGCACTTGGACGAGCCATCGACGAGCTGCCGACGAGCCACGACGAGCCGACGACGAGCCGCGGCACCGGAGGCGATCTTGCTGCACGTGGACGAGCTGCTGAGGAGCTGCTGGACGTGATCGACTACGTACGACTACGTGATCGTCTTCACTGCACCGACGCATATCTACATCTTCCGCACCAGTAGTGCGTCGTGTGGTAATCCCGTGATCCTTATACGGCAGTTCTTCCTGGTTATACGCGGTAGAAATTTTGATTTGCGCTAGTGTAGCCTACCTCGTATCCCAACAGTGGTATCAGAGCCGTAGCTGCTTAGTTTTGGATTCGGGATGTGTGCATATGGAGATATGCGAGTTTTCTGTTTGATCTATGTCCTGGTCTCGTGCCCTTGCTGCAATGGTAGTGTAACGACATACTCCTACCGGTCGGTTTCCGCCATCGGAGTTAAGTGATACACGTAAATCCAGTTGCAGTGAGCGAAGATCAATATGATTGGTCGAATCGAGATCCAGGGTCATACGCCAGGCGCATTAGATGTGCAATAGTAGATGTGGTCTACTGCCGGGGTCGGGATTTTGCCGTATGCGTATGCTTCGGTAAATCAGCCGTAACTTTTTGGTACGATCTCGGATCGGGGTGATTTTTATACAAAAATTGATCTACAGAAAAAGTTACACATGAATTTCAACGGCTTTGCCATTCTCAGCGAAATTAGATTTCCCAAATTCGGCTTGGAAGATGGAGTTTCGGGCCTCCGAAGTTTGGAACGTTAGGACACCTAACTCTCTTTTGCAGGATGTATGTATGTATCTTGTGATCAGTATGGCCCCCTTGTGTATGTGATGCATGTGTGTAACTCATTCGTGACCTGCGTGTCGCGCGTACGGCAACACGGCAGGAGCCATATGTGTTGTCACTTTATTGTATTTAATGGTCTGCGTACCAATCTGTGATGATCCAAGCAACTATGTAATCTTCATTACTAGCTTCTTTACTAGCTATTAGGCGTAATAGCATGCTCTAGTTCTTGGAGGACTCATCACCAGGAGGATGGCGCACATGGAACATGGAGATGGAGATCACCATGGTGAACAGGTTCTATGGAGATGGAGATCACCATATGAAAACGGGCCATACTGTGTCACAACTGTGTGAATGCTATTCTGTTTATGTTTTACTTTATGCATGCTGTGATGTTAGAAGTAGAACGATCCCTCACAAAGTTTAAGTTACTATGCCCTTCCAACTAAAACTTGCACCGTCCCATGTCTTGTACAATTAGTGGTGGGTCTATGAAATTAGGGTGCCACTAGTTTTCCTTGACTAGACGGGTTTGTGTCGGACACTTACACGCATAAGGGTTGGTTTGCTTAACAAGGTTCACTTAACGGTTAAGGACCTTGGGGCATAAAGGTTGGGCACCGAGACATAGAGATGTCACCCAACAACAGGAGTCATATGTTGATATGATTAGCAAAATTTGCTTACCGATCTACCTCGTTTGCTAGTGGTGATGCTAAAGCTCACTAGTGGACTTGTTAGTTGTGGATCCTGAATCACTAAGTTTCAATAGAGGGATATTGATTTTAGTGGGAATAGATTCTGTTAAAATAGTTTAATGTAATTTTCTCTATCATGGATACGTTTGTCTTAGTGTATTTTGCATTACTTTTGTTGTAGATTAAATGGCACCTAGCAACACCACCGCATCGTTTGCTTTGCGTTCGGTCCTTGAGAAGGACAAGTTGAATGGAACAAACTACTCGGATTGGATCCGTAACCTGAGAATTGTTCTCAGGGCTGAGAAAAAGGAAGATGTTCTAGACACCCCACTACCACCAGTACCTGCTGATGATGCATCTGCTGCCGTTAAGGCTACTTACAAGAAGGCATTTGATGCTAATCTTGAGGTAAGCTACCTTATGCTTGCTTGCATGGAACCCGAGCTGCAGATGCAGTTTGAAACAAATCATGAGGCACACGATATGATCGTGGTGCTCAAGGACATGTTCCAGACACAGGCTAGGACCGAAAGGTTCAATGTGTCCAAAGCCTTTCTGGAGTGCAAGTTAGCAGAAGGCGCAGCAGTAGGACCACATGTAATCAAGATGGTTGGTTACACTCAGCGATTGGAGAAGCTGGGCTTCCCAATGGGCAAAGAGTTGGCCACTGACTTCATTCTTTCATCTCTTCCGCCTAGCTATGGGAACTTTATCTCGAACTACCATATGCATGGGACGGAGAAGGGTCTGAATGAACTGTGTGGTATGCTCAAGACAGCAGAGGTGGACATTAAGAAAAGCGCTAGTACCAGCCATGTGATGTCCGTACAGAACAAGCCTAGCTTTAAGAAGAAGGGCAATTCTTGGAAGAAGAAGGGCAAGGCTGGAACGTCCAAGCCAAACCCAGCGCCCAAGGTTAAAGCTGGACCTGGACCTGCTCCAGACAAAGAGTGCTTTTACTGTCATGAACTTGGTCACTGGAAGAGAAACTGCAAGCAGTACCTAGCTTCGTTGAAGAATGGCGGAAGTAAGAGTACTTCTACCTCAGGTACGCTTGTTGTTAATGTTATAGACAACATATTTCTCGCTGATACAATTATTAATTCTTGGGTATTTGATACCGGATCGGTTGCTCATATTTGCAATTCGATGCAGGGAATGATAAGAAGTAGAAGCGTGGAAAGAGGAGAAGTTGATTTCCGCGTGGGCAATAATGCAAGAGTTACTGCTTTGACCGTCGGGACGATGCAACTCCACCTCCCGTCAGGATTTATTATGGAGTTGAATAATTGTTATTTTGTTCCTAGTTTAAGTCGAAACATTTTGTCTCCTTCATGCTTGATGAAGGATGGTTATTCATTTGTGAGTGAAAACAATGGTTGTGTGATCTCTAAGAATAATATGTTTATGGCTTTTGCACCCATTGTGAATGGATTGTTTGTTTTAAATCTTGATGGTTCACCTGTCTGTAATGTAAGTGCTAAGAGGCCTCGGCCTAATGATTTGAGTCCTACCTACTTGTGGCATTGTCGTTTGGGTCATATAAGTGAAAAGCGCATGAAGAAGCTCCATTCTGATGGACTTCTAACTTCGTTTGATTTTGAATCATACGAGACATGTGAGGCTTGCTTGCTAGGCAAGATGACCAAGACGCCTTTCACAGGATTTCCTGAGAGAGCAGTAGACTTGTTGGAACTCGTACATAGTGATGTATGCGAACCAATGAGCACGACGGCTAGAGGAGGATTCCAATACTTCATAACTTTCACTGATGATTTTAGTAGATATGGCTATGTCTACTTGATGAGGCACAAGTCTGAAACCTTTGAAAAGATCAAGGAATTTCAGAATGAAGTTGAAAATCAGCGTGGTAAGAAAATTAAGGCCTTACGATCTGATCGTGGAGGCGAGTATTTGAGCCACGAGTTTAGCAATCATCTAAAGATTTGCGGAATTGTTCCACAACTTACGCCGCCTGGAACACCTCAGAGAAACGGTGTGTCCGAGCGACGTAATTGAACTTTGTTAGACATGGTTCGATCAATGATGAGCCAGTCGGACCTACCGTTGTCATTTTGGGGATACGCTCTAGAAACAGCAGCTTTCACACTAAATAGGGTACCATCTAAATCCGTAGTTAAGACACCATATGAGATATGGACTGGAAAGGTTCCTAGTTTGTCTTTTCTAAAGATTTGGGGATGTGAAGTGTATGTCAAGCGACTTTAGTCGGACAAGATCACACCCAAGTCGGATAAGTGCATTTTCGTGGGATATCCAAAGGAAACTTTGGGATATTATTTCTACAATCGATCAGAAGGCAAAGTGTTTGTCGCTCGGAATGGGGTTTTGCTAGAGAAAGAGTTTCTCAAAGGAGAAAAGAGTGGAAAGACAGTGCATCTTGAAGAAGTTCAAGATGAGCCGATCGGGCAAGAATCAATGAGTGATGCTAACGTAGCAGAACGAATTGAGATACCCATGGCAAGAGAAGCACCGCCACAACCACGAAGGTCGGCAAGGCTCCGCGAAATGCGGGAAATATTATTGTTGGACAATGATGAGCCTGCGACATATGCAGAAGCAATGATGGACCCAGACTCCGAAAAATGGCAGAGTGCCATGCAATCCGAAATAGAGTCCATGGGAGACAATCAAGTTTGGAACTTGGTTGACCCGCCTGATGGTGTTAAAGACATAGAGTGCAAGTGGATCTATAAGAAGAAAAAGGACATGGATGGAAATGTTCACATCTATAAAGCACGACTTGTCGCAAAAGGTTTTTGACAAGTTCAAGGAGTTGACTACGACGAGACCTTCTCGCCCGTAGTGATGCTTAAGTCCATTCGGATTATTCTAGCTATAGCTGCATATTTCGATTATGAGATATGGCAGATGGATGTCAAGACAGCTTTCCTGAATGGAAACCTAGCTGAGGACGTGTATATGATACAGCCCGAGGGTTTTGTCGATCCGAAAAATGCTGGAAAGGTATGCAAGCTTCAGAGATCCATTTATGGATTGAAGCAAGCATCTAGGAGTTGGAACATTCGTTTTGATGAAGTGGTCAAAGGGTTTGACTTCACCAAGAACGAAGAAGAGTCTTGTGTTTACAAGAAGGTTAGTGGGAGCTCTGTAGTATTTCTAATCTTATATGTGGATGACATATTACTGATTGGAAATAACATTCCTATGCTTGAGTCCGTAAAGACTTCACTGAAAAATAGTTTTTCGATGAAGGACTTAGGGGAAGCGGCATCTATTCTGGGCATTAAGATCTATAGAGATAGATCGAGAAGGCTTATAGGTTTAAGCCAAGATACTTACATTGACAAAGTGTTGAAGCGGTTCAGCATGGAAGAGGCAAAGAAAGGGTTCTTGCCTATGTCACATGGCATACATCTCAGCAAGACTCAGTGTCCTTCGACTGCTGATGAGCGGGATCGCATGAGTAGAGTGTCATATGCCTCGGCTATTGGATAAATCATGTATGCAATGATAAGTACTCGCCCAGATGTTTCATATGCGTGCTAAGTATGACAAGCAGACACCAATCTGATCCAGGTGAGAGTCACTGGACAGCGGTGAAAAACATTCTTAAGTACTTGACAAGGACTAAAGATATGTTCCTCGTCTATGGAGGTGAGGAGGAGCTCGTTGTAACAGGTTACACCGATGCTAGTTTCCAAACCGACAGAGATGATTCAAAGTCACAATCAGGATTTGTGTTCACGCTAAATGGTGGTGCTGTTAGTTGGAAGAGTTCCAAGCAGGAGACGGTGGCCGATTCTACGACAGAAGCCGAGTACATCGCGGCTTCGGAAGCCGCGAAGGAAGGTGTTTGGATAAGGAATTTCCTCATTGAGCTTGGTGTGTTCCCGAATGCGTCCAGCCCATTGAATCTCTACTGTGATAACAATGGGGCAATTGCGCAAGCAAAGGAGCCAAGGAACCACCAGAAGAACAAACACGTAATGCGGCGATTTCATCTCATTCGAGACTTCGTTAACCGGGGTGAGATCAAGATATGCAAAATACACACGGATCTGAACATTTCTAATCTGTTGACAAAACCACTCCCGCAGGCTAAGCATGATGCGCATGTAAGAGCTATGGGTATTAGGTACCTTCTAGATTGACTCTAGTGCAAGTGGGAGACTGTTGGAGGTATGCCCTAGAGGCAATCATAGAGATGATGATATTCCATTTGTATCCATGATTTGTATGTTGTGTTCATTGAATATCCATTGAAGGCTACTTGAATTGATTTGCAATTATGTGAATTGTATGTGAAACTCTTTACTTGTATGGTTATTCTAAAGTTGTCCCTAGTCGGAGTTCATGTGAGGACACACATGAATATTAGACTAGCACATGTATTAGTTGATGACTATGTTTCACAAGTCATGGACATGGAGATGTTGAACTAATAATGTGGACACATGTGGAGACATGTGGTAGGACTGACCCAACACGAGAAGTAGTTCTCTCTTTAAACAACATATACGCTTTGTCCTTAGACCTGAGACTGTCGCATGTATTCTAGATGTGGATCGACCTACTTAGGGGCTATCAAACGCTATGCCGTAACAGGGTAGTTATAAAGGTAGCTTTCGGGTTTGTCAAGAAGCATGCTATGAGACATGGTCAGTCAAGATGGGATTTGCCCCTCTCTGATTGAGAGTGATATCTCTGGGCCCCTCGAGTGATCGGATCCGAAAATGCATGGCCATGCTACGTACGGTTAAGAGTTAACCTACAAAGGGATTCCGAATCACAGGATCGAGAAAGAGCGGTCGGCTTGAAGCTAGACCAAATATCGTGAGGCAAAGGGAATAGCATGTATATTATGTTGTGATGGTTCATCTGATATGATCTTCGTGTGCGTATAGGAGTTGGCACGTCCTACTAGAGGCCGCTACCGACTATTGGACCGAGTAGGAGTACTCGGGCCATGTCTATACGTATCCGAACCCATAGGGTCACACACTTAAGGGGCTGGAAGCCCAATTCGGATCTGATCCGAGTTGGATTAGGTTTAGGAGTAGTAATGGGCCTCGGATCCAGAGGCCCATCAGGAACCTCTATAAATAGAGGGGTGGGGGCGCCCTAGGGTTGACACCTTTTGGCGAAACACACTTGCCGCGCCTCCCACGCCCTCGCCTGTTGCAACTCGCGGATCTAGCAATCCGGCTTGCGACGCTTCCTCCCTGCACGTGTGGATACCTTGGAGGTGTTGCGCCTGCAGCACTTGGACGAGCCATCGACGAGCCGCCGACGAGCCACGACGAGCCGCGGCACCGGAGGCGATCTTGTTGCACGTGGACGAGCTGCTGAGGAGCTGCTGGACGTGATCGACTAGAAAAAAGATCGTCTTCACTGCACCGACGTATATCTACATCTTCCGCACCAGTAGTGCGTCGAGTGGTAATCCCGTGATCCTTATACGGCAGTTCTTCCTGGTTATACGCGGTAGAAATTTTGATTTGCGCTAGTGTAGCCTACCTCGTATCCCAACACCGGCCACCCGGACCCCCACCACCGGAGCTCTCCCCGCTGCCTATAAAAGGGCCGGCCCTCGCCGGCTCCTCTCCCCACTCACCAACACCACCACCCGCCACGCCCTTACTCCGGTCGCCGATGCCGCCGCAAGCCACTGCCGCCGCCGCAAGCCGCCGCCGTCTCCTCTCCGCCCGAAGGCCGACGCCACCCGGCCGCTCCTCTCTATTTCCCCCCAAGGTGAGGGGCAAAACGGAGCCCCCTCCTCTTCCTCCACCACCCGCTGCCCCAGGCTCGCCACCGGCGAGGCCCGGCCGGCCGGCCGGCCACCGCCGGCCACTCTCCATCTCTCTCCCTCTCTCTCTCCAAGTTCCTAGAGAAGAGGATAAGAATACCTCAGATTTTGGATCTGACCCCCAACTTTCCCAAAATTACACATAGACCCTCCCACCACTCTCATAGCATTTTCGCAGATAAGCCCCTCCACCTCTGAAAGTAATTGCAAATAGGTCCCTGGTTTATTACAAATCAGTCCTAAACCTTCGTTTAAGCCCCTAATTCATGTTTAACCCATCATTTCATGCGCCAAACTTCCTCCAATTAATCCCAAATTTCACCACGTCATCCTCCAGAATACTTTCGCCGATCCATATCCAAATTTCCCAAAAATAATCCCTCTACCTATTTTCCGTCAACGTTTCCTGTTCGGAGCTCACGGTTAAAAACCGTTTCCTCTTTTATTTATTTGTGTGTCTGTTTGTGTGTGTCGTAGATCGCGGATTTCCCAAGGAGGAGCCTGAGGAGGAGTTTGACCGCGAGCCCAAGCCCGAGGACCAGTACCGCGAGCCGAAACTCCCGGAAGGCTTTGAAGACGGCAAGTCCAATCTCACCCTTTGATGCATACTTGATACCTAGTTTTTCAAACACAACCTATTGGCCTGTTTTACAAAATGCATATTATTTCATCGCAAGACATGGTTGGATAGCCACCCCTTGATTGTTACGAACATTCCTTGCTATCCTATGCTTATCTCTAAATACGACTTGCTTTGTTTAGATGATAACCACTGCTAGAACGCTTAGGAATTTGTTACTCAACTGCAATCATTATTATCATGGTGTTTTCGGAAAATAAACGTGTGTGTGTGTGCAAGTGAGAAAAATGGCTTTTCGGGTTCAAGGGAAAAGGATGTGTGGACAGGATGGATGGGTATTCCTTGTGTGGGATGCCATGTTGTTGTGCTCGTACCTTGGTGGTTGAGCAATGTCAGGAGATATCCATCTTGTCATATTTAAGGACCGAGTTGATGTGTCATCTTGCTTAATTCCACCATCGTGCAACCACTCGACCGTTGTATGGGCAACGGCTTAGCATAAATCTCACTAGCTGAACTGTTAGTCCTCAGGGGTGCTGGTGAGCAACGGGAGCCCATGGAAAAGGAGTAAGATCTTGGTGACTTAGGTCCTGGTTACGATCTCGTGGACGAGCCGTGAACCCCTTGGGTGTTTCCGCGAGGGCTAGCCAGTCTTAGCTAAGGTGGGTAATGGCTTTGTTAGGATCCGTACCGTCACTAAGGTGATCGCGATACGGTACCCTACTTGTGGGAAAAGTGTACACCCTCTGCAGAGTTAAAACCTATCCGGGTAGCCGTGTCCACGGCATTGGACGAGTTACGGCTTGGTCACATAACTAGTTCTTGGGCAAGGATGTCACGTGTGTGTGTGTGTGTATGGGAGTTGGATTTTGGAAGAGTCCGGCAAATGTGCCGTGCGCTATGGCGGACGGGGAGTCCGATAGCGATAAAAACTTGGATCCTTTGTGTAGGGTCGACCCCACTCAATATTTCGGGTACTAAAGGACAACTTTACAAAAACCCTTTCGAAAACGATCCCCTGCATGTGTTGAAAATTTAGCTGTACCGCAAATGAACTCTAGCCTATCCTTGTTGTGACCTGTACATATACTTGTATCCCCCTCCGTGGATGGGGTTGGACTTGTTGAGTACGTTTGTACTCACCCTTGCTTCGTTGCTACAGAGGAAGACCCGGACTTCGTCGCCGAAGACCTTGAGTAGAGGTTGTGTCCGCACCCAATGCTGCCTGTGGTGTTGGCCTACCCAAGATGCTACTGCTGCCGTGTAGTCCCGAGTGCTATCTCTTGGCAGTCGCTTGGTTAGCCGCCGTTATTTATTTACTATTTATCGCTGCGTGGCTTTCACGCCCACTCCCTCGGGAGTTGTACGGTAACTGAATTATCTGTCGAATAAATGTGCTATCAGCCTCCTGGGACTGATATTTGTATCACATTTAGTCTCTACTTATGTGGGGACGCTTCAGCGCCACGATCATATCGTGTGCCTCATGGTTTGTTTCGAACTGCATCTGCAGCTTGGGTTCCATGCAAGCAAGCATAAGGCAGCTTACTTCGAGGTTAGCATCACATGCTTTCTTGTAAGCATTCTTAGCAGCAGCGGGTGCATCATCAGCAGGTTCTTCTGGTAGTGGGTTGTCTAGAATATCTTCCTTTTTCTCAGCCCTGAGAACAATTCTCAGGTTACGGATCCAATCCGAGTAATTTGTTCCATTCAACTTGTCCTTCTCAAGGACCGAACGCAAAGCAAACGGTGTAGTGCTGCTAGGTGTCATTTAATCTACAACAAAGTAATGCAAAATACACTAAGACAAACGTATCCATGATAGAGCAAATCACATTAAACTATTTTTACTCAATCTGTTAAGGCCTGACACTGGTGGGGTTCGTGATCCGGCACCCGAATGTCCCGGGTAGCGAAACTCGAGTGGATTTTTTCGCAAGGATTGCATGCAATCTGATAGAGTCGGAGTGCCCGATCTTTCGGTGAGTGAAGATAAATTCGACTTGGTGGAAGTAGACCCTCACGATCCGACTACGACGAGCGAACCCGAAGCGCCAATGCAATCGCTGAACCAACTCCCGATGGTTACCAACCTCGCTGGTGCGAGATCAGCCTGATCACGAAGATCGATTCCTGTCCGCAATCGAAGAACGAACAAGAAAGAGAGGCGAGCAATCTAAATATCACTCGAAGGTGGAGTTCTGAATCACAAGGACAGCGCGTATTTGCGCGTGTTCAAGAGTAGCTAAAGCTAGATGTAAAACAAAACTCAAGTCGTAAACAAAAAGGACTCGGACTAAATAAAGGGGGCGCAGCCCCTGGAGTCCGAAGGGGTCACGGCGCCCAACCCTAGGCGCCCCACCTGGGCTGCCCTGTTGGGCCATCTTCTTATTCCGATGGGCCTTCGTTCCTTAACAGCATGATGAAGTTTAATTCTCTCGCACGGGCTCGAGTGATTGGCCCAACTGGAGGAGCAACTGGAGGCGCCTGAGGTGCTGCTGGTGTAGATGTACTCGTGGTGTCCTCATCATCCTCCCCTTCTTGAACTGAAGTCGTCCTCGACGGCAACTCCTCATCTTCGCCCACATACGGTTTCAAATCTGCAACATTAAAACTCGTGGAAACACCAAACTCCACAGGCAGGTCAAGGATATAAGCATTATCATTAATCTTGGTTAACACTTTAAAAGGACCAGCCGCACGTGGCATCAATTTAGAACGACGTAAGGTAGGAAAACGGTCCTTCCTCAAATGCAACCAAACCAGATCACCCGGTGCAAAAGTAACATGTTTTCTCCCTTTACTACCCGCAACCTGATATTTAGCATTAGCAGCAGCAATGTTTTGTTGAGTTTGCTCATGCAAGCTAATCATTTGATCAACATGTGCAGCGGCATCTATGTGTGGGGTGTCCTCGGCATCAAGTGCAAACAAATCAATAGGCGCCCGAGGAATATAACCATAAACAACTTGAAAAGGACACATCTTTGTAGAAGAATGCGTTGCATGATTATAAGCAAACTCAACATGAGGCAAGCAATCTTCCCAACGTTTCAAGTGTTTATCTAAAACAGCCCTAAGCATAGTGGACAAGGTTCGATTAACCACCTCAGTTTGTCCATCAGTCTGAGGGTGACAAGTGGTGCTAAACAGCAATTTAGTTCCCATTTTATTCCATAGTGATCTCCAAAAATGACTGAGAAACTTAGCATCACAATCAGAGACTATTGTATTTGGAATACCATGCAAACGAATAATCTCGCGAAAGAACAATTCAGCAACATTGCTAGCATCATCAGTCTTATGACAAGGTATAAAATGAGCCATTTTGGAGAAACGATCAACAACCACAAAAATACTGTCCCTCCCCTTCTTAGTTCTAGGCAATCCCAAAACAAAGTCCATAGAAATATCAAGCCAAGGGGAAGTAGGAACAGGCAAAGGCATGTACAAACCATGGTTGTTTAATCGTGACTTAGCTTTCTGGCAAGTAGGGCAGCGGGCAACAAGGCGCTCAACATCAGCGCGCATCCGGGGCCAAAAGAAGTGGGCAGCCAGCACTTCATGCGTCTTGTAGACGCCAAAGTGCCCCATGAGACCGCCTCCATGCGCTTCCTGTAACAACAAACGACGAACCGAGCTAGCTGGAACACACAGCTTGTTAGCGCGAAACAGGAACCCGTCCTGTATGTGAAATTTGCCCCATGGTTTGCCATGAATACAGTGGCCGAAAGCATCTTTAAAATCAGCATCATGCACATATTGATCCTTCACAGTTTGCAAGCCAAAGATTTTAAAATCTAACTGTGACAGCATGGTATAGCGACGAGACAAAGCATCAGCAATGACATTTTCCTTCCCGCTCTTGTGTTTAATAATGTAAGGGAAAGACTCAATGAATTCTACCCATTTAGCATGACGACGGTTCAGGTTTGTTTGGGTACGAATATGTTTTAAAGCCTCATGATCAGAATGAATTATAAACTCACGATGCCAAAGGTAGTGCTGCCAAGTATGCAAAGTGCGCACTAAAGCATAAAGCTCCTTATCATAAGTAGAATAATTCAAGCTAGCACCACTTAATTTTTCGCTAAAGTAAGCAACCGGTTTTCCTTCTTGTAATAAAACAGCACCTAGCCCAATACCGCTAGCATCGCATTCAAGCTCAAACACTTTAGTAAAATCAGGCAACTGCAAGAGAGGAGCATTGGTTAACTTATCTTTCAAGGTGCTGAACGCAACCTCTTGTGAATCACTCCAAGCAAAGGGAACATCCTTCTTTGTAAGCTCATGTAGAGGCGCTGCAATGGAGCTAAAATCACGAACAAACCGACGGTAGAAACCTGCAAGGCCAAGAAAGCTTCGAATTTGTGTAACCGTTGTCGGTGTAGGTCACTCCCGAATGGCATCAATCTTGCTGCTATCCACCTCAATGCCCTGTGGAGTAACAACATAGCCAAGAAACGAGACACGTTGTGTGCAAAACATGCATTTTTCGAGGTTAGCAAATAAATGGGCCGCACGCAATGCATCAAAAACAGCACGCAAATGTTCTAAATGCTCTTCCATAGACTTGCTGTAAATGAGGATATCATCAAAATAGACAACTACAAACAATCCTATGAAGGGCCTTAGAACTTCATTCATCAAACGCATAAATGTGCTGGGAGCATTTGTCAAACCAAACGGCATAACCAACCATTCGTATAACCCAAATTTCGTTTTAAAAGCCGTTTTCCATTCATCACCTAATTTCATGCGAATCTGATGGTAGCCACTACGCAAATCAATCTTAGTGAAAATAATGGCACCACTAAGCTCATCTAGCATATCATCAAGGCGTGGTATAGGGTATCGGTAGCGAATGGTAATGTTATTAATAGCACGACAGTCTACACACATACGCCATGAGCCATCTTTCTTTGGAACAAGTAACACAGGAACGGAGCAAGGGCTAAGAGACTCACGAATATAACCCTTGTCAAGCAATGCCTGTACCTGGCGCTGGATTTCCTTCGTCTCATCCGGATTTGTACGGTACGGTGCGCGGTTCGGAAGCTGTGCGCCGGGAATGAGGTCGATCTGGTGCTCAATGCCACGAAGTGGTGGAAGTCCCGGTGGCAAATCTTTTGGAAAGACATCAGCGTACTCCTGCAAAATGTTAGCAACCGCAGGGGGAATATCCAAAGATGGTGCATCATCAAGTGAAACGAGCACACTAGAGCATATAAGGGCATAGCATGGCAAAGGAGCATCGCGTAACTCATCAAAATCAGCACGTGTGGCAAGCAAAACAGGAGCATTCAACTTGATTTCAGAATTAAGAGATGTCGATGGTTCAAGTTGTTTAGCAGTTTTAGCAGCTCTAGCAAGATCATCTTTAAGAATTTGTTCAGGTGTCATTGGATGTATAATTATTTTCTGACCCTTAAACATGAAAGAATAGTGGTTTGAACGACCATGATGCAAGCTATCAGTATCATATTGCCAAGGTCGCCCAAGTAACAGAGAGCATGCTTCCATGGGAATAACATCACAATCGACAAAATCAGAATAAGCACCCATGGAGAAAGGAACACGGACTGAGCGAGTAATTCTAATTTTCCCACCATCATTAAGCCATTGAATGTGATATGGATGTGGATGCTTACGAGTGGGTAAAGACAACTTTTCAACCAGCGTGGTACTCGCCAAATTGTTGCAGCTGCCGCTGTCGATGATGATGCGAATCGACCGCTCCTGCACAACGCCCTTGGTATGGAAAAGAGTGTGTCGCTGATTCTTCTCGGACGGGGCGACCTGTGTACTAAGAACACGCTGCACAACAAGACTTTCATACCTATCGGCGTCGCCCGGGTTGACATGTACCTCCATAGCTGCATGGTCAGTGGCAAGCATCGCATGTCGAATATCTTCAGAATCACTAGCGGAAGAGTACTCACCATCGTCACGAAGAAGCAAAGTGCGCTTGTTCGGACAGTCCCGAATCACATGGCCGAATCCTTTGCAACGATGACACTGAATATCCCGTGTACGGCCTGTGGGAGGGGCGGCGCCTGTGGAAGGGGCAGCGCTTGCAGGTTTTGCCGTTCGCTCGCGCGGTGTAGTGGTGGGCGTGGGTGGCGCAGGGAGAGCGGGTGCGGAGTTGGATGGCGAGCTTCTTCCTGCAAAAGAGTTAGAATATGTCTTCGAGCGGCGTCCCTGCACTTCACGTTCAGCTTTGCAAGCATATTCAAATAATGTTGTCATATCTGTGTAGTCCTTATAATCAAGTATATCCTGAATTTCGCGGTTCAAACCACCACGAAAACGGGCCATAGCAGCGTCGGTTTCCTCCAATAACCCACAACGAATCATTCCTATTTGTAATTCCTGGAAATATTCCTCAACAGATTTGGAACCTTGCTGAAAACGTTGCATTTTATTAAGCAAATCGCGAGCATAATAAGAAGGCACAAATCTGTGGCGCATAGCAGTTTTTAATTGCTCCCAAGTGGTTGGAATGGTATTGGGATGTTTGTGTTTATATTCACGCCACCAAATTAAAGCAAAATCAGTAAATTCACTAATAGCAGCTTTAACTTGAGAATTAGCAAGAATATCATGGCATGAAAATTTCTGTTCAACTTCTAATTCCCAATCAAGATAGGCAGCAGGATCATATTTGCCATTAAAAGGTGGAATTTTAAATTTAATCTTGGAAAAGGAATCATTACCACCGGGACGGCGTGGCACGCGGCGGGCACGGCCTCGGCGGTCGCCATCATCCTGGTCCGAGTCACCACCATAACCCTGCTGCAACTCTGCGACTGTTGTGTGCAATGCATCGAGTCTTGCCACAACTGAATCGAGTGTGGCCTTAGCGGCCGTCTGTGCAAGGTCGAGCTGATCACACCGCTCGGTCGTCGAGGAGATCGTCGAGTCCAGCCGTTCATGAATCGTCTGAATGTCGGTAACAAGCCCTTCAACTTGCGCTCGTATGCCCTGCAGCTGGTTAGCCCCCGCGTCGACATCATCTGCCATGGTTAGCGCAAAGACAAGAACAAAAGCAACGACAAAACAGGGGTGTAACGGCTCACAAGGCGCTCACACTAGTGCTGTTATCAAATTCTTATTCGTTCTTACCACGCACACAGGGGCGAACTGCAACCAACCGGTGGAACCTGTGAAAGATTGGAGGAGCGATTGCCTGGAGAAACAAAAGCTGCTCGTCGTAGAACTATGTGGATTTCTGGGAAGGCTGCACTCAAATGAAGGATTAGCACAATCAAACAATAATGCAAGGTTGAATTATAGTGCCAAACATGTAACAAGTGTTGCTGGTAACAAGGGAAATCGAAAGAACAGAGGCAAAGGTGGAGAGGGCGCACCTCTTTTTTTTTTTTTTTCTGTTTTTTTTTTTTTTTACTACAGAGGGTGCCCCAAAACTGATAATATGAACACAGAGGATCTCAAATATCAAATTGCGGCACACACTTTTCTCTCTCTCTCTCTCTACCTCAGAAAATAATAAAGGACCAAGAAAGAGAGATACGGATATGAAAGGCTGGCACGGAATGCGTGGGGGGGGGGGAATTTACCCCAGAGAGTCGTGACCCAGGGGGAGTCACGGCGCGCGCAAAAAGAGTTTCCACCGAAACAAATCCGAATCACCTTCCTTCTCCCTGTTGGATTCTTCTTCGTCTTTTTTTTTTTTTGCTTCTTTCCTTTTTTTTTCTGATTGCTTTCGATCTTTTTTTTTTTGACAGGGGAGGGGCGATCGGAGTAGTGGGATGGCGCGGCGCGGTTGTCGCAGGGAGGTGCGGTGGGCGCGGCTGGTAGGGTTGGCGAGCAGCGGAAAGGCGGCGGCGGCGAAAACTAGGGTTAGATGAAAAAACGAGAAACAACAGATTAAACACAAGTAACCAGCAACAATTGAACGAGTAGGCACACAAATTCAACAAAGACACTTATTGAAAGAATGTGCGAGGCTAAACGGTTGCTGGGACAAAGGATCTAACCTGAAAAAAATTTGTTTTGGTTTTTGTGGACTGTAGGAAGGGAAAAACACTCGGTAAAACTCACCGATCAACCTGGAAAGCTGATACCACTTGATAGAGTCGGAGTGCCCGATCTTTCGGTGAGTGAAGATAAATTCGACTTGGTGGAAGTAGACCCTCACGATCCGACTACGACGAGCGAACCCGAAGCGCCAATGCAATCGCTGAACCAACTCCCGATGGTTACCAACCTCGCTGGTGCGAGATCAGCCTGATCACGAAGATCGATTCCTGTCCGCAATCGAAGAACGAACAAGAAAGAGAGGCGAGCAATCTAAATATCACTCGAAGGTGGAGTTCTGAATCACAAGGACAGCGCGTATTTGCGCGTGTTCAAGAGTAGCTAAAGCTAGATGTAAAACAAAACTCAAGTCGTAAACAAAAAGGACTCGGACTAAATAAAGGGGGCGCAGCCCCTGGAGTCCGAAGGGGTCACGGCGCCCAACCCTAGGCGCCCCACCTGGGCTGCCCTGTTGGGCCATCTTCTTATTCCGATGAGCCTTCGTTCCTTAACAGCATGATGAAGTTTAATTCTCTCGCACGGGCTCGAGTGATTGGCCCAACTGGAGGAGCAACTGGAGGCGCCTGAGGTGCTGCTGGTGTAGATGTACTCGTGGTGTCCTCATCAACTCGGATGGATTTTTTTGGCAAGATCAACCTGAACACGAGGTTCTATTCCCGCAAGCAATCGAAGAACAAGCAAGAACAAGATGAAGGCACAACTGAATATCACGATTGCTCAAAAACACTCCCAAACATGTTCTAGGGTCTAATTAGGAAGATTGTGCAGTACAGGACGTTTGCACAATGGCTAAACTTATCAAAGAAAACCCGCCAAACCGGACGGTGCAAGTTTTAGTTGGGAGGGCATACTAACTTAAACTTTGTGAGAGATCGTTCTACTTCTAACATCACAGCATGCAGAAAGTAAAACATAAACAGAATAGCATTCACACAGTTGTGATACAGTATGGCCCGTTTTTTCTTATGGTGATCTCCATCTCCATAGGATCTGTTCACTATGGTGATCTCCATCTCCAAGTTCCATGTGCGCCATCCTCCTGGTGATGAGTCCTCCAAGAATTAGAACATGCTATTACACCTAATAGCTAGTAAAGAAGCTAGTAAAGAAGATTACATAGTGGCTTGGATCATCACAGATTGGTACGCAGACCATAAAATACATTAAGGTGACAACACATATGGCTCCTGCCGTGTTGCCGTACGCGTGACACGTAGGTCACGAATGAGTTACACACATGCATCACATACACAAAGGGGCCATACTGATCACAAGATATATACATACATCCTGCAAAATAGAGTTAGGCGTTCTAACGTTCCAAACATCGAAAGCCCGAAACTCCATCTTCCAAGCCGAATTTGGGAAATCTAATTTCGCCGAAAATGGCGAAGGAGTTGAATTTCATGTGTAACTTTTTATGTAGATCAATTTTCATATAAAATTCGCCCCGATCCGAGATCGTACCGAAAAGTTACGGCTGATTTACCGAAGCATACGCATATGGTAAAAATCCCGACCCTGGCAGTAGATCTCATCTACTATTGCACATCTAATGCGCTTGGCGTATGACCCTGGATTTTGATTCGACCAATCATATTGATCTTCGCTCACTACAACTGGATTTACGTGTATCACTTAACTCCGATGATGGAAACCGACCGGTAGGAGTATGTCGTTACACTACCATTGCAGCAAGGGCACGAAACCAGGACATAGATCAAACGAAAAACTCGCATATCTCCATATGCACACATCCCGAATCCAAAACTAAATAGTTACAGCTCTGATACCACTGTTAGGTTACGAGGTAGGCTACACTAGCGCAAATCATAATTTCTACCGCGTAAAACCAGGAAGAACTGTCGTATAAGGATCATGGGATTACCACTCGACACACTACTGGTGCAGAAGATGTAGATATGCGTCGATGCAGTGAAGATGATCACGTAGTCGTACGTAGTCGATCAACGTAGTCATACGTAGTCGATCACGTCAACGTCCAGCAGCTCCTCAGCAGCTCGTCCACATGCAGCAAGATCGCCCCCGGTGCCGCGGCTCGTCGTCGGCTCGTCGTGGCTCGTCGGCGGCTCGTCCGAGTGCTGCAGGCGCAACACCTCCAAGGTATCCACACGTGCAAGAAGGAAGCGTCACAAGCCGGACTGCTAGATCCACGAGTTGCAACAGGCGAGGGCGTGGGAGGCGCGGCAGATGTGTTTCGCCAAAAGGTGTAAACCCTAGAGCGCTCCCACCCCTCTATTTATAGAGGTTCCTGACGGGCCTCTAGGTCCGAGGCCTATTAGTACTTCTAAACCTAATCCAACTCGGATCAGATCCGAATTGGGCTTCCAGCCCCTTAAGTGTGTGACCCTATGGGTTCAGATACGTATAGACATGGCCCGAGTACTCCTACTCGGCCCAATAGTCAGTAGCGGCCTCTAGCAAGACGTGCCAACTCCTATACGCACACGAAGATCATATTAGACGAACCATCACAACATAATATACATGCTATTCCCTTTGCCTCACGATATTTGGTCTAGCTTCAAGCCGACCGCTCTTTCTCGATCCTGTGATTCGGAATCCCTTTGTAGGTTAACTCTTAACCGTACGTAGCATGGCCATGAATTTTCGGATCCGATCACTCGAGGGGCCCAGAGATATCACTCTCAATCAGAGAGGGGCAAATCCCATCTTGATTGACCATGTCTCATAGCATGCTTCTTGACAAACCCGAAAGCTACCTTTATAACTACCCTGTTACGGCGTAGCGTTTGATAGCCCCTAAGTAGGTCGATCCACATCTAGAATACATGCGACAATCTCAGGTCTAAGGACAAAGCGTATATGTTGTTTAAAGAGAGAACTACTTCTCGTGTTGGGTCAGTCCTACCACATGTCTCCACATGTGGCCACATTATTAGTTCAACATCTCCATGTCCATGACTTGTGAAACATAGTCATCAACTAATACAAGTGCTAGTCTAATATTCATGTGTGTCCTCACAGGAACTCCGACTAGGGACAACTTTAGAATAACCATACAAGTAAAGAGTTTCACATACAATTCACATAATTGCAAATCAATTCAAGTAGCCTTCAATGGATATTCAATGAACACAATATACAAATCATGGATACAAATGGAATATCATCATCTCTATGATTGCCTCTAGGGCATACCTCCAACACTCAAGCCAAGGACAGCTATCAAGTCGCAAGCATTAGTCGATTTCATGGCAGAATGACGGGAAAATCAAGTACCCGCACTGGCAGAATGCCCAGAACATTGAGTCATGTACTTTGACGGATCACTCAAGCTTGAGGGCACCGTCGTAGGAGTACTCTTAATCTCTCCCAAAGACGAACAACCCAAATATGTGTTGCAAATCTTCTAGGAGGTATCCAACAAGGAAGCTGAATTCGAAGTGCTTCTACATGGACTCTGCGTGGCAGTTTCGCTGGGAATCAAGCGGTTGTTGGTCTACAGTGACTCACTGGTAGTCATCAACAAAGTCAGTGGTGAGTAGGATCATCACAAAGATAACATAGACGTGTACTGCCTTGAAGTATGCAAACTGGAGAACAAGTTCTCGAGTCTTGAGTTCCATCACGAAGCTCATGACAACAACGTAGCCGCAAACATCTTGTCCAAGCTCGGATCTACTTGTGCTCAAGTTCCAGCTGGGGTCTTCGTCCATGAGCTACATAAGCCATCCATAGTGGAGCAGGCACCATCTAAAACCACCGATTGAGGCAACAATGCACCAGACTAGGAGGTTATGATGATCGATGTAGATTGGAGAACCCTCTTCATCGACTACATCAAGGAGCACAAGTTGCCTTTTGACAAGACAGAAGCTGAGCAAGTCTCACGATGCGGGAAGAATTACAATCTGGTCGGGGATAAGCTCTACAGATGAGCCGCATCACCAGGAGTACTCATGAAGTGTGTCTCGCATCAAGATGGCAAGGACATACTGGAGGAGATTCACAAAGGCATCTGTGGCAACCACGCATCATCCAGAACGATCATGGGCAAAGCTTTCAGAGCAGGATTCTATTAGCCTACAACCCTCAAACACGCCGAAGAACTAGTCCACTGGTGCCAAGGTTATCAATTCTTCGCCAAGCAGCAACACATCCCTGCCTACAAGTTGATTATCATACCACCCTCTTGGCCCTTCGCATGTTGGGGGTTAGACATAATTGGCCCTTTGCCTACGACGCCCGGGAGCTTCAACCGAGTACTCGTGGCGATAGACAAGTTCACCAAGTGGATCGAGGTAAAACCAGTGACCTGTCCCAAGGTAGACATAGTACTATATTTCCTTGACAAGATTGTCCATCGTTACAGTTTCCCTAATCGCATCATCACATATCTAGGCTCGAATTTTAACAATCACGAGTTCTGGAGTATTGCGAGAATAGCAGGATCGATGTCCAATACATCTCTGTCGCTCATCCGCGGGCTAATGGTCAAGTTGAGCGCGCCAACGGGATGGTAGTGGAAGCTCTCAAGAAGAGACTGCATGACATTAGCAACACCAAAGGAGGCAAGTGCCTCAAGGAGCTACCCAATGTCCTCTGGGGGCTTCGCACACAGCCGTGCAAATCCATGAGGCACTCACCTTACTTCCTGGTCTACGGATCAGAAGCTGTCTTCCCCGCCGATGTCATGTGGAAATATCCAGTAGTCTAGCAGTATGAGGAGGGTGAGGCTGAAAAAACAAGGCGTCTAGACCTAAACAGCCTTGAAGAAACTCGCTGTGCAACACTCGTCAAGTCGGCAAGATATCTTGAGGGTATTCGCCACTATCATGATCGCAACGTCAAGGAATGTTCGTTTAACATAGGCGACATGGTCCTCAGGCGTATTCAAGACACCAAGGGGTTGCACAAGCTAAACTCACCTTGGGAGGGACCTTTCATTATCTCCAAGGTCACTGGATCTAGGTCGTATAGGCTCCAAACTCTCACAAGCGAAGAAATCGACAACTCGTGGAACATTGAACACTTGTGTCGATTCTACACAGTTTACATACTCATGTAAATTGGCCATCGGCCTCATTTGTATAGTTACGATTCAATAAAATAGAGTTATTTTTTTGTCACAAAAGACTAGTCTCTGCCTACTTACAGTTTGCCAAAAAGCACTACTTACTGAGCTATTCAGCTCCTTCGGGTACTATCACCCAGCTCATGGCTTGTATTCACAAGTCTGCACAATAATCTATCAGGTTATTCAACTCGGTGGATAGCAACAACTTGCACAAAGCAAGCCAGCGCAGATACACACAAACAACCCAGGAAGGTTGCAAAGGTAGGCTCCCATTTGTGAAGTCCTAAAGAGTCTACTTGCTCAAAAAGTTTGACTACCAAGATACACGAGTACTAGCACTCCACAAAAAGGAGGTACATCCTAAAGGTACTCAACATCATATGTTTGAAGAGGCTCATAAGAGTAGCCTTGTGCACAGACACTCACGACTACCACACGAGCAAACATCAGGGTAGTTCGCGAGATGCATTAAACCAAAAAGATTCACACAAGTTGACAACTAAACAAAAATTGCAACAAGACTTCAAAATAATTTACATTTCATATTTATGACTTGTTTATATTGCAATAATTGTTTTTTTCAGCTATTCAAGGTCTATTTGACTGGCTACTTCCTTGGCAACTGGAGCCATCTCCTCCTTATATTGCTGGAACTGCTCATCAGAATAGTCCTCAGCGATGCCTTCTGCCATAGGAGCCAAGTCGGCTTGTGGGTAGAACGAATTCACCATGACCAGCAACTGCTTGGAGACAGACTCCGCCGTCTTCTTGATGTAGCCGGTTATCTTCTCGGGTACTTCCTTGAGTCTCTCCGCCAAAAGGCAGAGCTCTACGCCTTCTTCGGGGGGCTCCACCATGTCAGCGGCGGGTTAAGTGGCTTCTGATAGTTCCTTCAGAGTGAGTTTGGTCACCACCAGCTCATCCTCTTGTGCTCAGAGTTTGGTCATCAAGTCTACCAATTGGAACTCTCCATCAACGCATAGCTTTTTCTCCTTCTCGAGCTTGTGCTCTAGGGTTTCGTACTTCGCGGTCAACTTGTCGTGCTCATCCATGACTCGGTAGTACGCGTTGTGCCAGTCCATGGCGCGACCCTGGAGATCTTTATTCTATTTGGTGAGCTCTACAAGAACAAAGGCAAAGAACAAGTTAGTACCACTAAGGCCAAACAAGTACTCGAAGACAACGGAGGATAACAGCTTACCTTCATTTTGGTTCCTCAAGCCTTTGTTGAGTTTCCGGAGTCAGTCCTTTTCTTCATTAGCTTTCTGGACAAGATTCCGGTACTCGGCGGCCTGGCCATCATACTTCATCAGTAGCCGGGAGGAATATTACCTCTCCTCGGCTAGTTTCTTCTCTAGCGCCTAGGCCCGCAAAAGGGCATCCCCATACCCTTTGATATATTTCGACTTCTCTCAGGAGCACTGGATCAGTTTCTACAGAGCAAAGTACTCATGTAAGCACTGAATACCAATTTCAAGATGAAGATTAAGAAAGAAGTAAAACTTACCTCAGTATACTTGCCTAGTTGGCGATACATATCCATCAGCGTGGCCTCAAACTCCATGGTGGCCAGGGGTTCATCTATCAGCTGGATCTTCTCTGGGTCCACCCCGTGAGCAATCCAGAATTCATTACACTCCTCGTGTTCCTCGGCATCCGACGCACTGAGAGGGACCACCGCCTGGCTAGTCGATGGACTAGCCTCTGAAGGTAAGAAGGAAGTCACCTCGTGACTAGTCGATGGCCCCACCTCGGACGGCAGGACAACTGCAAACACTTACAATGCCCCAGTAGCCTCCACATCAGCTTCCGGCTTGGGGGCTACATGTGCAGCCTCAACTTCACCAGTGGTCGCCACCTCCACCTTGGCTTCTGGCTCTACCTCGACCTCTGGCTCTGCCTTGGTCTCTAGATTTAGCATCAGGGTCACCAACTCCGTCACCACCATGGAAGTACTCTCTACGATGGGTTCGACCACCGACAGCTTGGGGACTGGCATTGCAGGAGCGTTAAGTGATTCCAACATGTCGTGCATAAGAGCCGTGACAAGAGATACCGCACCTAGGGCAACTTCGGGAGCAGGCTGCTCCTCTAGCAGTAGAACTGCGAACTCCAGAATGATCTCCTAGGCTCAGCGGCTATTGCCATCAGCACCGGACTTCGGGCTCGGTGCCCCAGTGTCCACACTGGTGGATTTCCTGCAACAAAACAGATGTCAAGACACACTACTCGGCGACATCAAGTTAAAATCAGTACTCAGATACTTACTTGGTGGACCTCTTTATCATGATGGAGGGTCCGGTTCCTAGACGCAGTCCCCTGACGGTAGGTGAAGGCCTCTTTGGCATGGCTCGTCAGATCACAGTTGGATCCTCACCATCCTTAGTTGCCGTCTCATCCCTTTGGGTACTCAGCACCAGCACCTCTTCTATAGTTGGCAGCCTCTGCTACACGACTATTGTAGTCGTTTCCACCTCTATCTCCGCCTCGACTACCTACAAGTCAGCCATGTCAAAATCAAAGTTGCATGTGGTGACAAAGTAAACAAATTACGGGTACTTGATCCTCAGGATTTTGTTACATGAGGCCAACGATTTCTTCACCGCCCGTTTGACAGTGACAGTGCGCACCTTCTTCGGGGGTGGTGCCACTTTGACTTCAAGAACATACTTTGTTGCACACTTGGACATCCCTAACAATGACCCCACCTTGTCGGAAAGACGGGGCTTGACAACATATTTTTCAGCAGCCTCTGATTCAGAGCTGCTGAAGAAGGACCAGTCCGGAGAATCCTCCCTTTCTTCTTCCTTCTCCTCCTCCTCCTTGAGCGCCCTCTATACAGCCACAAGGGATTGCGTACGGGGTGTGACGTCGGCACCAGGTGGAGGAGGGTTGGAGACGTACAAGTTCAGTTCATCCTGCAAACAGAAGACTATTTAGCAAAGTGACAGATGCAAAAATTTGTACTTGGGGTCTGCAGACCATGGGTTGTTACAGGATTTGGCAGGTTAGCGGCGCAGTGCTTGTTGGTTTACAGGGTAGGCTACACTAGCGGAAATCAAAATTTCTACCACGTAAAACCAGGAAGAACTGCCGTATAAGGATCACGGGATTACCACTCGACGCACTACTGGTGCGGAAGATGTAGATATGCGTCGATGCAGTGAAGACGATCACGTAGTCGTACGTAGTCGATCAACGTAGTCGTACGTAGTCGATCACGTCAACGTCCAGCAGCTCCTCAGCAGCTCGTCCACGTGCAGCAAGATCGCCTCCGGTGCCGCGGCTCGTCGTGGCTCATCGGCGGCTCGTCGGCGGCTCGTCCAAGTGCTGCAGGCGCAACACCTCCAAGGTATCCACACGTGCAGGGAGGAAGCGTCGCAAGCCGAACTGCTAGATCTGCGAGTTGCAACAGGCGAGGGCGTGGGAGGCGTGGAGGTGTGTTTCGCCAAAAAAGGTGCAAACCCTAGGGCGCCCCCACCCCTCTATTTATAGAGGTTCCTGACGGGCCTCTAGATCCGAGGCCCATTAGAACTTCTAAACCTAATCCAACTCGGATCTGATCCGAATTGGGCTTCTAGCCCCTTAAGTGTGTGACCCTATGGGTTCGGATACGTATAGACATGGCCCGAGTACTCCTACTCGGCCCAATAGTCGGTAGCGGCCTCTAGCAAGACGTGCCAACTCCTATACGCACACGAAGATCATATCAGACGAACCATCACAACATAATATACATGCTATTCCCTTTGCCTCACGATATTTGGTCTAGCTTCAAGCCGACCGCTCTTTCTCGATTCTGTGATTCGGAATCCCTTTGTAGGTTAACTCTTAACCGTACGTAGCATGGCCATGCATTTTCGGATCCGATCACTCGAGGGGCCCAGAGATATCACTCTCAATCAGAGAGGGGCAAATCCCATCTTGATTGACCATGTCTCATAGCCTGCTTCTTGACAAACCCGAAAGCTACCTTTATAACTACCCTGTTACGGCGTAGCGTTTGATAGCCCCTAAGTAGGTCGATCCACATCTAGAATACATGCGACAATCTCAGGTCTAAGGACAAAGCGTATATGTTGTTTAAAGAGAGAACTACTTCTTGTGTTGGGTCATTCCTAGCACATGTCTCCACATGTATCCACATTATTAGTTCAACATCTCCATGTCCATGACTTGTGAAACATAGTCATCAACTAATACATGTGCTAGTCTAATATTCATGTGTGTCCTCACATGAACTCCGACTAGGGACAACTTTAGAATAACCATACAAGTAAAGAGTTTCACATACAATTCACATAATTGCAAATCAATTCAAGTAGCCTTTAATGGATATTCAATAAACACAATATACAAATCATGGATACAAATGGAATATCATCATCTCTATGATTGCCTCTAGGGCATACCTCCAACAGTCTCCCACTTGCACTAGAGTCAATCTAGAAGGTACCTAATACCCATAGCTCTTACATGCGCATCATGCTTAGCCTGCGGGAGTGGTTTTGTCAACGGATCAGAAATGTTCAGATCCGTGTGTATTTTGCATATTTTGATCTCACCCCGGTTAACGAAGTCTCGAATGAGATGAAATCGCCACATTACGTGTTTGTTCTTCTGGTAGTTCCTTGGCTCCTTTGCTTGCGCAATTGCCCCATTGTTATCACAGTAGAGATTCAATGGGCTGGACGCATTCGGGAACACACCAAGCTCAATGAGGAAATTCCTTATCCAAACACCTTCCTTCGCGGCTTCCGAAGCCACGATGTACTCGGCTTCTGTCGTAGAATCGGCCACCGTCTCCTGCTTGGAACTCTTCCAACTAACAGCACCACCATTTAGCGTGAACACAAATCCTGATTGTGACTTTGAATCATCTCTGTCGGTTTGGAAACTAGCATCGGTGTAACCTGTTACAACGAGCTCCTCCTCACCTCCATAGACGAGAAACATATCTTTAGTCCTTCTCAAGTACTTAAGAATGTTTTTCACCGCTGTCCGGTGACTCTCACCTGGATCAGATTGGTGTCTGCTTGTCATACTTAGCGCATATGAAACATCTAAGCAAGTACTTATCATTGCATACATGATAGATCCAATAGCCGAGGCATATGACACTCTACTCATGCGATCCCGCTCATCAGCAGTCGAAGGACACTGAGTCTTGCTGAGATGTATGCCATGTGACATAGGCAAGAATCCTTTCTTTGCCTCTTCCATGCTGAACCACTTCAACACTTTGTCAATGTAAGTATCTTGGCTTAAACCTATAAGCCTTCTCGATCTATCTCTATAGATCTTAATGCCCAGAATATATGCCGCTTCCCCTAAGTCCTTCATCGAAAAACTATTTTTCAGTGAAGTCTTTACGGACTCAAGCATAGGAATGTTATTTCCAATCAGTAATATATCATCCACATATAAAATTAGAAATACTACAGTGCTCCCACTAAGACTCTTCTTCGTTCTTGGTGAAGTCAAACCCTTTGACCACTTCATCAAAACGAATGTTCCAACTCCTAGATACTTGCTTCAATCCATAAATGGATCTCTGAAGCTTGCATACCTTTCCAGCATTTTTCGGATCGACAAAACCCTCGGGCTGTATCATATACACGTCCTCAGCTAGGTTTCTATTCAGGAAAGCTGTCTTGACATCCATCTGCCATATCTCATAATCGAAATATGCAGCTATAGCTAGAATAATCCGAATGGACTTAAGCATCACTACGGGCGAGAAGGTCTCGTCGTAGTCAACTCCTTGAACTTGTCGAAAACCTTTTGCGACAAGTCGTGCTTTATAGATGTGAACATTTCCATCCATGTCCTTTTTCTTCTTATAGATCCACTTGCACTCTATGGCTTTAACACCATCAGGCGGGTCAACCAAGTTCCAAACTTGATTGTCTCCCATGGATTCTATTTCGGATTGCATGGCATTCTGCCATTTTTTGGAGTCTGGGTCCATCATTGCTTCTGCATATGTCGCAGGCTCGTCATTTTCCAACAATAATATTTCCCGTATTTCGTGGAGCCTTGCCGACCTTCGTGGTTGTGGCAGTGCTTCTCTTGCCATGGGTATCTCAACTTGTTCTGCTACGTTAGCATCACTCATTGATTCTTGCCCGATCGGCTCATCTTGAACTTCTTCAAGATGCACTGTCTTTCCACTCTTTTCTCCTTTGAGAAACTCTTTCTCTAGGAAAACCCCGTTCCGAGCGACAAACACTTTGCCTTCTGATCGGTTGTAGAAATAATATCCCAAAGTTTCCTTTGGATATCCCACAAAAATGCACTTATCCGACTTGGGTGTGATCTTGTCCGACTGAAGTCGCTTGACAAACACTTCACATCCCCAAATCTTTAGAAAAGACAAACTAGGAACCTTTCCAGTCCATATCTCATATGGTGTCTTAACTACGGATTTAGATGGTACCCTATTAAGTGTGAAAGCTGCTGTTTCTAGAGCGTATCCCCAAAATGACAACAGTAGGTCCGACTGGCTCATCATTGATCGAACCATGTCCAACAAAGTTCGATTACGTCGCTCGGACACACCGTTTCTCTGAGGTGTTCCAGGCGGTGTAAGTTGTGGAACAATTCCGCAACTCTTTAGATGATTGCTAAACTCGTGGCTCAAATACTCGCCTCCACGATCAGATCGTAAGGCCTTAATTTTCTTGCCATGCTGATTTTCAACTTCATTATGAAATTCCTTGAACTTTTCAAAGGTTTCATACTTGTGCCTCATCAAGTAGACATAGCCATATCTACTAAAATCATCAGTGAAAGTTATGAAGTATTGGAATCCTCCTCTAGCTGTCGTGCTCATTGGTCCGCATACATCACTATGTACGAGTTCCAACATGTCTACTGCTCTCTCAGGAAATCCTGTGAAAGGCATCTTGGTCATCTTGCCTAGCAAGCAAGCCTCACATGTCTCGTATGATTCAAAATCAAACGAAGTTAGAAGTCCATCAAAATGGAGCTTCTTCATGCGCTTTTCACTTATATGACCCAAACGACAATGCCACAAGTAGGTAGGACTCAAATCATTAGGCCGAGGCCTTTTAGCACTTACATTACAGACAGGTGAACCATCAAGATTTAAAACAAATAATCCATTCACAATGGGTGCAAAAGCCATAAACATATTATTCTTAGAGATCACACAACCATTGTTTTCACTCGCAAATGAATAACCATCCTTCATCAAGCATGAAGGAGAGAAAATGTTTCGACTTAAACTAGGAACAAAATAATAATTATTCAACTCCATAATCAATCCTGACGGGAGGTGGAGTTGCATTGTCCCGACGGTCAACGCAGCAACTCTTGCATTATTGCCCACGCGGAAATCAACTTCTCCTCTTTCCACGCTTCTACTTCTTATCATTCCCTGCATCGAATTGCAAATATGAGCAACCGATCCGGTATCAAATACCCAAGAATTAATAATTGTATCAGCGAGAAATATGTTGTCTATAACATTAACAACAAGCTACCTGAGGTAGAAGTACTCTTACTTCCGCCATTCTTCAAGGAAGCTAGGTACTGCTTGCAGTTTCTCTTCCAGTGACCAAGTTCATGACAGTAAAAGCACTCTTTGTCTGGAGCAGGTCCAGGTCCAGCTTTAACCTTGGGCGGTGGGTTTGGCTTGGACGTTCCAGCCTTGCCCTTCTTCTTCCAAGAATTGCCCTTCTTCTTAAAGCTAGGCTTGTTCTGTATCGCCATCACATGGCTGGTACTAGCGCTTTTCTTAATGTCAGCCTCTGCTGTTTTAAGCATGCCACACAGCTCATTCAGACCCTTCTCCGTCCCATGCATATGGTAGTTCGAGATGAAGTTCCCATAGCTAGGCGGAAGAGACGAAAGAATGAAATCAGTGGCCAACTCTTGGCCCAGTGGAAAGCCTAGCTTCTCCAACTGTTGAGTGTAACCAACCATCTTGATTACGTGTGGTCCTACTGCTGCGCCTTCTGCTAGCTTGCTCTCAACAAAGGCCTTAGACACATTGAACCTTTCAGACCTGGCCTGTGTTTGGAACATGTCTCTAAGCGCCACGATCATATCATGCGCCTCATGGTTTGTTTCAAACTGCATCTGCAGCTCGGGTTCCATGCAAGCAAGCATAAGGCAGCTTACTTCGAGGTTAGCATCACATGCTTTCTTGTAAGCATTCTTAGCAGCAGCGGGTGCATCATCAGCAGGTTCTTCTGGTAGTGGGTTGTCTAGAACATCTTCCTTTTTCTCAGCCCTGAGAACGATTCTCAGGTTACGGATCCAATCCGAGTAATTTGTTCCATTCAACTTGTCCTTCTCAAGGACCGAACGCAAAGCAAACGGTGTAGTGCTGCTAGGTGCCATTTAATCTACAACAAAGTAATGCAAAATACACTAAGACAAACGTATCCATGATAGAGCAAATCACATTAAACTATTTTAACAGAATCTACTCCCACTAAAATCAATATCCCTCTATTGAAACTTAGTGATTCAGGATCCACAACTAACAAGTCCACTAGTGAGCTTTAGCATCACCGCTAGCAAACAAGGTAGATCGGTAAGCAACTTTTGCTAATCATATCACATATGACTCCTGTTGTTGGGTGACATCTCCATGTCTCGGCGCCCAACCGTTATGCCCCAAGGTCCTTAACTGTTAAGATGACCTCGTTAAGCAAACCAACCCTTATGCGTGTAAGTGTCCGACACAAACCCGTCTAGTCAAGGAAAACTAGTGGTACCCTAATTTCATAGACCCACCACGAATTGTACAAGACATGGGACGGTGCAAGTTTTAGTTGGGAGGGCATACTAACTTAAACTTTGTGAGGGATCGTTCTACTTCTAACATCACAACATGCAGAAAATAAAACATAAACAGAATAGCATTCACACAGTTGTGACACAGTATGACCCGTTTTCACATGGTGATCTCCATCTCCATGTTCCATGTGCGCCATCCTCCTGGTGATGAGTCCTCTAAGAACTAGAACATGCTATTACGCCTAATAGCTAGTAAAGAATCTAGTAATGAAGATTACATAGTTGCTTGGATCATCACAGATTGGTACGCAGACCATTAAATATAATAAAGTGACAACACATATGGCTCCTGCCGTGTTGCCGTACGCGCGACACGCAGGTCACGAATGAGTTACACACATGCATCACATACACAAGGGGGCCATACTGATCACAAGATACATACATACATCCTGCAAAACAGAGTTAGGCGTCCTAACGTTCCAAACTTCGGATGCCCGAAACTCCATCTTCCAAGCCGAATTTGGGAAATCTAATTTCACCGAAAATGAAAAGCCATTGAATTTCATGTGTAACTTTTTCTGTAGATCAATTTTCATATAAAATTCGCCCCGATCCGAGATCGTACCGAAAAGTTACGGCTGATTTACCGAAGCATACGCATACGGCAAAAATCCCGACCCCGGCAGTAGATCTCATCTACTATTGCACATCTAATGCGCCTGGCGTATGACCCTGGATTTCGATTCGACCAATCATATTGATCTTCGCTCACTGCAACTGGATTTACGTGTATCACTTAACTCCGATGGCGGAAACCGACCGGTAGGAGTATGTCGTTACACTACCATTGCAACAAGAGCACGAAACCAGGACATAGATCAAACGGAAAACTCGCATATCTCCATATGCACACATCCCGAATCCAAAACTAAGCAGCTACAGCTCTGATACCACTGTTGGTTTACAGGGTAGGCTACACTAGCGGAAATCAAAATTTCTACCACGTAAAACCAGGAAGAACTGCCGTATAAGGATCACGGGATCAACGTAGTCGTACGTAGTCGATCATGTCAACGTCCAGCAGCTCCTCAGCAGCTCGTCCACGTGCAGCAAGATCGCCTCCGGTGCCGCGGCTCGTCGGCGGCTCGTCCAAGTGCTGCAGGCGCAACACCTCCAAGGTATCCACACGTGCAGGGAGGAAGCGTCGCAAGCCGGACTGCTAGATCCGCGAGTTGCAACAGGCGAGGGCGTGGGAGGCGCGGAGGTGTGTTTCGCCAAAAAAGGTGCAAACCCTAGGGCGCCCCCACCCCTCTATTTATAGAGGTTCCTGACGGGCCTCTGGATCCGAGGCCCATTAGAACTTCTAAACCTAATCCAACTCGGATCTGATCCGAATTGGGCTTCCAGCCCCTTAAGTGTGTGACCCTATGGGTTCGGATATGTATAGACATGGCCCGAGTACTCCTACTCGGCCCAATAGTCAGTAGCGGCCTCTAGCAAGACGTGCCAACTCCTATACGCACACGAAAATCATATCAGATGAACCATCACAACATAATATACATGCTATTCCCTTTGCCTCACGATATTTGCTCTAGCTTCAAGCCGACCGCTCTTTCTCGATCCTGTGATTCGGAATCCCTTTGTAGGTTAACTCTTAACGGTACGTAGCATGGCCATGCATTTTCGGATCCGATCACTCGAGGGGCCCAGAGATATCACTCTCAATCAGAGAGGGGCAAATCCCATCTTGATTGACCATGTCTCATAGCCTGCTTTTTGACAAACCCGAAAGCTACCTTTATAACTACCCTGTTACGGCGTAGCGTTTGATAGCCCCTAAGTAGGTCGATCCACATCTAGAATACATGCGACAATCTCAGGTCTAAGGACAAAGCGTATATGTTGTTTAAAGAGAGAACTACTTCTCGTGTTGGGTCAGTCCTAGCACATGTCTCCACATGTGTCCACATTATTAGTTCAACATCTCCATGTCCATGACTTGTGAAACATAGTCATCAACTAATACATGTGCTAGTCTAATATTCATGTGTGTCCTCACATGAACTCCGACTAGGGACAACTTTAGAATAACCATACAAGTAAAGAGTTTCACATACAATTCACATAATTGCAAATCAATTCAAGTAGCCTTTAATGGATATTCAATGAACACAATATACAAATCATGGATACAAATGGAATATCATCATCTCTATGATTGCCTCTAGGGCATACCTCCAACAGTGCTCTCGCATGATTGTCGGGATACCCTTGACGCATTTGAAGAAGCGTTTCAGACGTGACATCACTTCGTTAGGGGACAACTCCTCCGACGTCATTCGCGATGGGTCATTGGAGCCTGAGTAGTCGTACCCTACCGTGCTGTTGGGATACAAGGTAGGCTACACTAACGCAAAACAAAATTTTTCTACCACATAAACCAGGAAAACTGTCGTATATGGATCACGAGATTACCACTCGACACACTAGTACGGAAGATGTAGAATCGCGTCGGGGCAGCGAAGTCGATCAGCGTAGTTGAACACGTAGTCGATCACATCAACGTCGAACAGCTCCTCAGCAGCTCGTCCACGTACAGCAAGGTCGTCCTCGTGCCGCGGCTCGTCGTCGGCTCGTCGTGGCTCGTCGACGGCTCGTCCAAGTGTTGCAGGTGCAACACCTTCAAGGTATCCACACGTGCAGGAAGGAAGTATCACAAGTCGGACTGCTAGGTCCGCGGGTTGCAACAGGGCGAGGGCGTGAGAGGCGCGACAGATGTATTTTCGGCAAAAGGGATCAAACCCTAGGGCGCCCCACCCCTTTATATATAGAGGTTCCTGACGGGCCTCTGGGTCCGAGGCCCATTAGTACTTCTAAACCTGATCCAACTCGGATCATATCCGAATTGGGCTTCCAGCCCCTTAAGTGTGTCACCCTATGGGTTTGGATACGTATAAACATGGCCCGAGTACTCCTACTCGGCCCAATAATCGGTAGCGGCCTCTAGCAAGACGTGCAACTCCTATACCCACACGAAGATCATATCAGATGAACCGTCACAACATCACGTACATGATATTCGATTTGCCTCACAATATTTGGTCTAGCTTCAAGCCGATCGCTCTTTCTCGATCCTGTAATTCGGAATCCCTTTGTAGGTTAACTCTTAACCGTACGTAGCATGTGTCGGGACTACTCCCCGGACCCACGAGTAGGCCTTGGGTGGCCCACTAAGGGACGTACTCTTACGTGATTAGAACAAGGTTGGGCGTATCCTACTCGGACTAGTCTTGTATGTTTATGGAAAACTACTCGGACGATACCGAGTAGAACTCTGTAATAGTACCTGATTAGGACTCAGACTTGTAACCCTGCCCTCCTGGGTATATGATGAGGACATAACCTGCTCGGATACAACCACATTAGTAACTTTTGATTCATAGGTGAAACAATTCTTTACCATGATTGTATTTGATACATTTGATGAATCGATGTTGCACCATGATGTGTGTTCGTTGTCAATTTCAGAAATACATACATGGATCAAAAATAGTGTTAAACACACATGGAAGGCATGGAGGATCAAAGAAGTAGATTGGAGGCCAAGTCCAAGTATTCCCAACGTCCTCCACCAGACCACCACGTCACTTTTGGCCCAAGGAAAGAAAGAGTTCCAATCCAACACGTTTTGGGGCTGGATTCGTACTGTAACTCTATGCCAACTTGCAACAGCTGCCACGACCACATACGGACTCCGTTTTGAGCGTTCAAGTACTTATTGGAATCCTTATGAAGTCTATTTTCATATGGATCTGGACTCATATCTATATCTATTCTGAGGCGGCTGCAATCATCGAAATACTACCGAGAGGTTTTCTATCCAGAGGTGCTGCGTCGCCTTATTTTGGCCCAATGGGCCGTGTATCAAGTTGGGTCCATTAGGGACATGTCCTTGGGTTGGAGCACGACCCCAACACTCCCCTAGTCGTCCTCCTAGGTATTAATAAGTATTAGAGCCTCCACGAACAGATTGGGTTTTGTTTTGTTGAAAGTTTAGCCATTGCTACTTCCTTGTAGACGTGTGTGTCGACTAGACCATCCGTTCTACTCGATTCAGAACCCCAACTTTGTGATTTCAGATTGGTTTTCATCTCCATATTTGCAATTGAGTTGCTTGTTCTACTTGTTCTTACTTGTTCTTCGATTGCTTGCAGGACGAGTGCCCTAGTGGCCGGGTGACGCGCTACAAGATCGCGACAGCCATTGGAGGTGATGTATCGGTTGCTAAGGCGCAGTTTGGAAGGCTGTAGTCGGGCCGTGAACGTCGTCTCCATCCACCAATCGAGTTATCCCACACCTCTTATCGAAAGATCGGGAATCAATCCTAGCGGGTGCATATCAGTTGGTATCAGAGCAAGGTTTATCGGTGAGAGACTTCCAGTTCCTTGCTGTTTTTAATTACCTATAGTCCAGAAAAGCACAAAAAAAGATAGTAGATTAGTTTACCTGTAATCCTATAAACCCTTTGAGCCTTTGCTAGCATTGCTTAGTTAGGGCTTGTTGAGTTTTTGGTTGCATCGGTTGTGTTGAGTTGCTGGTCTTAGTGTCTATTCCTTTAGAGTTTTGAGTTCTATCACGTTTTGGTCACCACGAGACCCACCATCACCATATACATCATCGCTTCTTTTCTGCCACCACGGTTTCATATGATGTCCGATTTGGGAGTTTAAATATAATCTGGAAAGTTGAAGTTGTCTTCTTTCCAATGGATCTGACCTTGCAGCAAAATTCGGTCTGAGCGCTCCACAATCGTCTTAGAGATTTCCGCATCTGCTGTATTAACAAGAGTTGTTAAATTTAAAATTCGAAGGGGCTGTGTGCAATAGCCTTATTGTTTGGGTTGTTATAGTACCAAATAAAAGATTTAGGCCTCTGCAAAAAAAAGAAAGATAAAAAAAGAAAGAAAAAAAGAAGAAGAAGAAAAAAAAGACAAGACAAGGAGAAGAAAGAAGGGGCTGAATCTGTTGTTTTCTTTGTGCTGTGCTAGTTGCTCTTTTCGGTGACTACCTTTGTGCCTAGGCTCACGTCTCTTGCATGGTTTAGCCTAGGACCAGCACAGTACCGCCATTGAATGATTACTCAACTTACTTTTGTGACTAATGTGGTGCTAGTATATTTCCTTGCTTAAGCCCACCTACAGCTCCACATATTCGACTACAGCTTGACAGGTATTTGTTGCTGCGGCACCGATACACTTCACTCCACGGTTGTAGACTTGTTGGTTGCCGTCACCTCCTGTTTGGCTTGGTAAGATTTTGTAAGGGCTTGTTTTAAACAAGTTGAGTTAGAGAGAATTACAAAAGACACATCATAGTAGTTGACATGAGTATACATATTATTTTTGTGTTTCTTGTTTTCTACTAATCATGGCAGGTTATACGAAGATCGTTGAGCTGTTGAAACTAGACCCTCATATTCAAGATGTCATTCAACACTTGCCGTTATATGATGGTAAGTTTGATCCTAAAGCTTACATTGATTGGGAGATAAAAGTAGATAATGAATTTGATGAGCATGACCTGTCCGAGAAACAAAAGATTTATATTGCCTCTAATGTTTTGACTGAATATGCTTTGCTTGAATGGAAATGCATTTGTAGGCACAACAAAGTTCTAGAATCTTGGGAAGACTTCAAATTTCTTTTTAGAGATGCATTCATTCCTGAATATTATGCTAATTATTTGCTTGCAAAATTAGACAACTTGAGGCAAGATAGTAGGACTGTGAAAGAATACTTCCATGATTTTAAAATTTGTATCATGTATGGTGGATTAGATGAGTGCATGGAAGATGTTATGTGTAGATTCATGAGAGGGCTCAATTCTGAAATTCAAACCTTGTTGCTAAGCAAATCATACATACATATTGGTCAATTGTTTTGCCTTGCTCTCAATGTTGAAAAGGAGATTCTATTATCTGTGAATACTTGCAAGAATGATGTGACCCATTATATCCAAAATTTGTCCACTCTCCATGCTAATGAAGAGCAACAAATAGTGGAACCCATTGCTGCTTTTTCTTTGTCACAAAATGAATTACTTGTTGTTCCTTGTGATAAAGAGGACTTGTGTGCTGATGATTCTTTTACTCCTATACCACAAATAGTGAATAAGTGTGATACTTTTGATTTGGAATCATACAAATGTGCTGAAGATAAGTTTTTTCATCCTATTGCTTGTGCACAGGATGAACTGAATTTGCTATCCTCTTTAAATACTTTGGGTTACATTGAATTTGATGTTTTGTGTAATCTAAATTGTCTAAAAGAGAAACTTCAATTTGATTCTGGTTTGCCAAGTTTTAATCATTGTTCGTTTCATGCAATTGGCAAATATGATAGCAAAGGAGAATATTTTGTGCATAAAGTTTATGTTTGCTCCACTCTAAAATATCCTTTTGGGCTACAATACCGTGATCAAATAGAGGGCTGCACTAACACTAATAATGTGTTGCAAAGTTTTTCTAGTTTTTCCCATATGCAATAGGGTAAAGCCAAAGAAGGGAAGCATTACTGGTTGTGGCCATGCAGCATGGCCGTCGCTCTGTGCTCCAACATCAAAGCCACCACCTTAGAATGCCATTGGAGCAAGTTGAGGACAACTTGCAGCCAATAAGGGGAGAATGATGAGGACATAACCTGCTCGGATACAACCACATTAGTAACTTTTGATTCACAGGTGAAACAATCCTTTACCATGATTGTATTTGATACATTTGATGAATCGATGTTGCACCATGATGTGTGTTCGTTGTCAATTTCAGAAATACATACATGGATCAAAAATAGTGTTAAACACACATGGAAGGCATGGAGGATCAAAGAAGTAGATTGGGGGCCAAGTCCAAGTATTCCCAACATCCTCCACAAGACCACCATGTCACTTTTGGCCCAAGGAAAGAAAGAGTTCCAATCCAACACGTTTTGGGGCTGGATTCGTACTGCAACTCTATGCTAACTTGCAACAGCTGCCACGACCACATACGGACTCCGTTTTGAGTGTTCAAGTACTTATTGGAATCCTTATGAAGTCTATTTTCATATGGATCTGGACTCATGTCTATATCTATTCTTAGGCGGCCGCAATCATCGAAATACTACCGAGAGGTTTTCTGTCCAGAGGTGCTGCGTCGCCTTATTTTAGCCCAATGGACCGTGTATCAAGTTGGGTCCATTAGGGACATGTCCTAGGGTTGGAGCACGACCCCAACACCCCCCTGGTCGTCCTCCTAGGTATTAATAAGGATTAGAGCCGCCACGAACAGATTGGGTTTTGTTTTGTTGAAAGTTTAGCCATTGCTACTTCCTTGTAGACGTGTGTGTCGACTAGACCATCCGTTCTACTCGATTCAGAACCCCAACTTTGTGATTTCAGATTGGTTTTCATCTCCATTTTTGCAATTGAGTTGCTTGTTCTACTTGTTCTTGCTTGTTCTTCGATTGCTTGCAGGACGAGTGCCCTAGTGGCCGGGTGACGCGCTCCACAAGATCGCGACAGCCATTGGAGGTGGTGTATCGGTTGCTAAGGCGCAGTTTGGAAGGCTGTAGTCGGGCCGTGAACGTCGTCTCCATCCACCAATCGAGTTATCCCATGCCTCTCATCGAAAGATCGGGAATCAACCCTAGCGGGTGCATATCAGTATATAAGGCCGGACAGGGACCCCCCTCAAAATAGATCCCTCAAGACAAGAACATACATCAATACAAACCAACACACAGGACGTAGGGTATTATGCGATCTAGCGGCCCGAACCTGTCTAAATCGTGTTCCTTGCGTCACCATTGATTCCTTGATTCTCGACGACCCTTACCGCATAAAAGACCACCTAGGGTACCCCTAGGCGGGTTGCCGGTCTAAAACACCGATAGCTGGCACGCCAGGTAGGGGCACTCGTCGAGTTTCTCAGCGCGAACTCAATGGCGAAAGTCATCATCGGGCCCGTCTTCTTCATCGAAGCCGGCGCCACCTTCGTTTTCGGATTCTGGCTCTGTGTCACCGTAGGCTCGGAATCGTTCCGGCGCCAGATCGTCGACACTCAGGAGAGGAAACCAGAAAACCTAACCAGAAAAAATCAAGATTTCAAAGTCAACAAGTTCGAGTTTGGCTACGCGTCGGATTCGACTTCGCCTTGGACTACCCCAGCATCTCGCTCTAGGGTCAGGCACTCCCGACCCCAGGACTCGAGGTCGGGCGAGGCGGAGTCTCGCTCAGGGGTCAGGCACTCCCGACCCCAGGCCTCAGGGTCAGGCGAGGTGGAGCTACCCTCCCACAGGGTCAGGCTCTCCCGACCCCAGGACTTGGGGTCGAACGAGACGGCGCTCCACTTAGGGTCGGGCGAGGCGGAGCTACTCCCTCATAGGGTCGGGCTCGGCCGACCCCTAGACTCAGGGTCGGACTCGCTTTGGATTCGGCGACCCCAGTCAGCATCCAAATCAGTTTCAACTTCAAAGCAGTTCCCGCACGGACTTCGCAACACGACAAAAGTTTATCAAGATTTTCTTGCTCGAACCCGAGTTGAACTCGGGCATGATGAGGACGTTGACTCCAACTTATCCTACTCATCAGAAATACCATTATCTGGTCCAGCCCAAGGGTTGGTAATAACTTCGACACCGCAAGGCAGATTCGTCCACTGGCCGGGACTGCGACCATCTTTCTTCGACCGTAACTACGACTCGCGCCTCATCGCCCATATAGACAACTTGCCATATCAAGAAGGCGTTCCACTTACATCCAACCACGAAGGAAGTTACACAGAGATTGCTACATCAAGTTCCGGAAGCTACTACCCGGACAGGGAGATACTTGTTATTACTCCAGTTAACAACCCGGGAACTAGCCAGAATAGAACCCCAGGGCGACTAGCACAAGTCAACAACATCTCTGATGATGAGTCTACAACCGACAATGAAACTCCTGAACAGCGCAAGCAACGAAGGGCGCGCAATACTACTCGAGCTGAGCATCGATAGTCAATGGCTACAAATATCCCTATTACAAATCTTGAACGGGCTTTCAACGCAGTTCAGGCTTAGGAGCACAACACTCCACTTGCAGCTATCGCTTCCATCAACATTTTGACGACATTGATGCCTCAAGACAATGATAACGCAGCCACAGCTCAACTCATGCAGCGTGGCAATGGACTAATTGCACAACTCGCATAGCAAGCTTACAAGCTGCTTGACAAAGAATCTCCAATCCCGTCCGTTCCTCGCATTACAGATGGAAGCAGGGGGGCTGCAGATAAAAATGCCACCCCATGAAACGATGATGTTGTCAACCAGCCCCGGCAACATAGCCAAGGTCCAAGCAAGCATAAAACTCCTACTCAACAGAAGGATGTAGGTGAAGCCAGCTGCACCAACTCGGTTAAAAGTGTTCGCCCTACTCGGAAGAACCGCGAGATGTCCAACATCAGCGATCTACGAGAAATCCTCAACAGTCGGCGTGAACGGGAAGTCGACAGCTATAATCATTTTCCTGCTTTCACAAACCGGGTAATGAAAACAAAAATACCTGAAAAGTTCAAGCCAACCAGCATTACCAAGTACGATGGCAAGCAAGATCCAATTCAATGGCTACGCTGTTACTCGCTAGCCGTCGAAGCAGCCGGTGGCAACAACGACACCAAAGTCATTCATTTTCCAATATGCATGGAGCCCACACCACTGACCTGGCTCGAGTCACTTAAACCCAAGTCCATCGACTCCTGGGCAGACTTGACAAAGGCTTTTACCAACAACTTCGCCGGCTCCAAGGCTAGACCAGGCAACAAGGTTGACTTACAACAAATTAAGCAAAGAGAGGGCGAAACACTGCGCGACTATCTACGACGGTTCTTCGAAAAGAAGGCTACCATAGTAGACATCTCCGAAGCAGACGTCATCGAGTGTTTCCAAAACGGACTCTACGATCGATGAACATACCAAGACTTCGGTCGCCGACGGTCAGCCGATGTCAAAGAACTCAAGCTCATGGTGCAACAGTGGGCCGATGAAGAAGACAAAGAACGTGAACGGTTCGGTTCCCACCGTAACCGCGGACGCGACAACACCCACAACAATGACATAGATAAAACTCGTCACAACGATGCTCGGAATTCCTATCCGGGTAATCATAATCGCAAAAGGAAGCCCGACAACACTGTTGCTGCCATGACCAGCTCCGGGAAAAAAGGACAACACAGAAACGAAGACGGACCAACCTTCATGGAGCTACTCAAAAAGCAGTGCCCATGGCACCCGACCAGCAAGCACTCCGCATTGGACTGTTACAGCATGCACCGTGTCATGCAAGAATTACCAGCACCACCAACTCCTGAAGAGTACGCCAAAAATAGAGACAAGGGTAAAAACAAAGCCCGCAACGACGAAGATGAAGATGGTGATTTTCAACCGGCCTCAAAAACCGTCAACATCATTTTCGGTGGCATCCCTGACACAGCATCCAAGCGAGCCAACAAACTCGTACTCAGGGAGGTCATGGCCATCAAGCCGACAGACCCCGCATCGCTAAAATGGTTGGAAGTTCCAATTTCTTTCAGCAGAAAGGATCAGTGGACAAAATTTTCAGAACCCGGCCGTTTTCCACTAGTTTTGGATCCAGTTGTGGCAGGTTCAAAGTTAACCAAAGTCCTCATCGATGGCGGGAGCGGTCTCAACGTTATCTTCGCCAAAACATTAAGAAAAATGTGCCTCGATGTCACGGACATGCTTACTCCAACGGATTCCCCTTTCTACGGCATTGTGCCTGGAAACGCGGCCATTCCATTGGGGCAAGTTGTCCTCCAAGTCACCTTCGGAACTAAACAACATTACCGCACCGAGTACATCAGATTTGAGGCCGCTGACTTCGAGACTTCTTATCACGCCATACTCGGACGGCCGGCACTAGCCAAGTTTATGGCCATACCACATTATGTCCACCTGGTACTCAAGATGCCAGGTCCCAAAGGCGAGCTCACGCTACGAGGAGATCTCCGGAGATCCTATGAGTGTGACACCGAAGCCGTGGAAATTGCTGCGACTACTCAAACTCCTAGTCCCATGCAGCAAGTCTTCACAACTTCAAAGAAACTCCATCCAACTGAACTCGACATCCCGGAAAACAAGCCGGGCTCCACATAGGTGAAACCCGCCAGCGAGCAAGACTTCAAATCGATCGACCTTCAGACCGGAGATCCTTCCAAGACAGCCCTGATCGGAATAGGGCTGGATCCTAAATAGGAACTCGCGCTCGTCAGTTTCCTTCGGGCTAACCACAATATCTTCGCTTGGAAGCCGGCCGACATGCCAGGTGTGCCCAAGGAACTGATCGAGCATTCCCTTAATGTTGATCCCAAAGCTACTCCAAAACGGCAACGACTACGCCGTTTCGCTCAGGACAGACGCAACGCCATCAAAAAAGAGTTAGCCAAGCTACTCGCGGCAGGATTCATCAAGGAAGTCTTCCATCCTGACTGGCTCGCCAATCCTGTGCTTGTTCGCAAGAAAAACAATGAATGGAGAATGTGTGTCGACTACACCGACCTCAACAAACACTACCCGAAAGATCCTTTCGGGTTACCCAGGATCGATCAAGTGGTCGACTCCACCGCTGGGTGCGCCCTGCTATGCTTCCTCGATTGCTACTCCGGCTATCATCAGATAAGCCTCAAAGAGGAAGATCAAGCCAAAACAGCGTTCATCACGCCCTTTGGAGCTTTCTGCTACAAAACAATGTCCTTCGGACTCAAGAACGTAGGAGCAACTTATCAAAGGGCCATACAGATGTGCTTTGAAAAACAACTTCATCGCAATGTCGAAGCTTATGTTGACGACGTCGTCGTCAAAACAAGACACCGGGAGGAACTCATTGCCGACCTGGAGGAAACTTTCTCCAGTCTACGCGCTTTCTGATGGAAACTCAATCCTACTAAGTGCGTCTTCGGAGTACCTTCCGGCAAACTCCTCGGGTTCATCATTAGCCATCGCGGCATTGAGGCTAACCCGGATAAGATATCTGCCATCACAAACATGCAGGCTCCAGCCAGCATTAAGGATGTGCAGAAACTCACAGGCTGCATGGCCGCTCTCAACCGATTCATCTCGAGACTTGGAGAACGGGGACTACCCTTCTTCAAGCTTCTCAAACGCCAGGACAAGTTCAAATGGACGGAAGAGGCAGATAAGGCATTGACACGACTCAAAGACTTTCTATCAAAGCCTCCTGTACTCACCACTCCCTCGCCGAATGAGGACTTGCTCCTATACATCTCCGCTACCACTCACGTCGTCAGCACGTCAATGGTAGTTGAACGGTCTGAACCAGGCCACGCCTACAAGGTTCAACGACCTGTTTACTTCGTCAGCGAAGTACTCTCGGACTCCAAAACTCGGTATCCACCGATACAAAAACTCCTATATGCTATTCTGCTCACCTCCCGGAAGCTTCGCCATTACTTCCAAGAGCATAACATCACCGACTTCCCACTTGGCAAAATTCTCCATAACTGGGATGCCACGGGTGGAATCTCCAAATGGGCAGTCGAACTCGGAGCTCTTCCTTTGAGCTTCAAGCCAAGGACAGCCATCAAGTCTCAGGCTTTGGTCGACTTCATAGCCGAGTGGACCCAAAATCAGGTTCCTACTCCAGTCGAACGACCAGAGCATTGGGTCATGTACTTCGACGGATCCCTCAAACTTGAAGGAGCCAGTGCAGGCGTCTTACTCATCTCCCCCAAAGGAGACCAACTCAAGTACGTGCTACAGATATTCTGGGAAGCATCCAATAACGAAGCCGAGTATGAAGCACTGCTACACGGCCTTCGCCTTGCGATCTCTCTCATCATCAAACAACTACTGGTGTACGGCGACTCCCTAGTCGTCATAAACCAGGTCAATGATGATTGGGACCGCAACAAGGACAATATGGACGCTTACTGCAAAGAAGTCCGTAAACTGGAAAACAAATTCTCCGGCTTGGAGTTCCATCACATCGTCCGCGACAACAACGTTGCTGCCGACGTCTTATCTAAATTGGGCTCAACTCGTGCAGAAGTTCCAGCAAGAATTTTCGTACACAAGCTACGCAAGCCATCCATACCTGAACAAGTTACACCGCCAGTAGCCCCCACTACTGACGATTCTTGAGAGATCATGACTGGAGGACACCCTTCATCGACTACATCAAAGATCACCAGCTACCATCTGACAAGAATAAAGCTGAGCAAATCTCCCGGCAGGTAAAGAATTACGTTCTAGTCGGAGACAAGCTCTATAGGAAAGGTGCATCATCTGGAGTACTCATGAAGTGCGTTACCAGAGAAGATGGCCACGAAATCCTAGAGGAAATACACAGAGGAATCTGTGGCAACCACGCCTCTTCGAGGACACTAGTCGGCAAGGCCTTCAGAGCAGGGTTCTACTGGCCCATGGCTCTAGCCGACGCCAAGCAACTCGTCCAGAAGTGCAAAGGTTGTCAATTCTTCACAAAACAGCAACATGTGCCAGCTTACAAGCTAGTCACAATACCTCCAACATGGCCATTTGCCTGCTGGGGGCTCGACATGATTGGCCCGTTACCAACTGCGCCAGGAGGATTTAACAGAGTACTCGTGGCAATCGACAAGTTCACCAAGTGGATCGAGGTCAAACCAGTCACTTTCCCAACAAGATTATTACCGATCTCAGGTCAAACTTCAACAATCATGACTTCTGGGAATATTGCGCGAACAGCGGCATCGACGTCCGCTATGTCTCGGTTGCTCATCTGCGAGCTAATGGTCAAGTCGAGCGTGCCAATGGCATGATACTTGATGCTCTGAAGAAACGACTACATGACGTTGGCAACACCAAAGGTGGCTGATGGCTCAAAGAGTTACCCAATGCCTTGTGGGGCCTACGTACCCAACCATGCAAGACTACGGGGCTATCACCTTACTTCCTGGTGTATGGCTCAGAAGCCATAATACCCGCCGACATCATGTGGCAATCACCATCCGTCGAATAATATGACAAAGAGCTTGCCATAGAAACACGGCGAACGGATATCGACAGTTTGGAAGAAGCAAGATGCGCAGCACTGGTACAATCTGCCAGATACCTTGACGGTTTAAGGCGTTACCACGATCGCAACGTTAAGGAAAGGTCTTTTAACTCGGGCGATATGGTCCTTAAGCGTATTCAAGACACATCAGGATTGCACAAACTCAATTCACCATGGGAAGGCCCTTACATCGTGTCAAAGGTTACAGGACTCGGATCTTACAGACTCCAAGAGCTCTCAGGAGAACAGGTTCCAAACTCTTGGAATGTAGAACACCTTTGTCGCTATTACCTGTAGCAGCACTCGAGTACTCACTTCCAGGCAACTACTCGGGACGACTACTCGGCTATCGGCTTCAAGGGGTGTTCGCTTCAGTGCGCTATCAATACAACAACTCTCCTTTACTGAAACAAGAGTACATCAAATTACATACGAGTACAGGGACTCATCTCAACAAAGACTACAAGCAACTGCCTACTGGTGCGCTGCATTTAAGTCTCAGGCTTTTACTATATCACAAGGCCACTCAGGTCTACCGACTGCAGGAGGGGCCTACAAGCAAGGAAGCTGCGCAAAACGCGCCTGGTGTCCTACCCAAGGCACGTCCAGGTACTCCATTACCGCCATCACCAGGACAGCGGCAACGTCAAAACCAGGAAGACGCGCCTAGAGGGAACCAAGGCTGCTCTTTTGCTAGCCTTGCGAAGCCTATCTGCTCTACGGCCGCACCTCCACCATCTTTCAGAGCGGGATGAAGACCGCGGCACTCATCACCCATCACTCGCTGCGAGTTCCAGCGCGTACTCCGCTGGATCAGTAGCTACGAGATGAGGCAGGCGACGAACCCTCCTACGAGGATTCTTCTAGCATCGCGGCTATCCCTACGAGCGCAAGAGCCTGTGGAGGCAAGGTGGCCTTAATCTACGAGGAATCTTCTAGCACCGGTGCGCTCTTTGCTGGCTCTCTACACTCAAACAGAAGCAACCGCAGGCAATCCATTGCTACTCAAGAGCTTGAGTTGGCTCACCCACCAGATGGCTCTATTTATAGCCGAAAGCTCTACCTACCACCGGCCCAAGAGTTACTGTGTACCTGTGATCAATGAGTCTGACGACTCCTGACTCCATCCATGTGACTGCACTCATGCTGCAACAGACAAAGGAGCAAAGTACACCCGTACCTCCGCAACAGACGAAAGAGCTCAGTACACCCGTACGGCAACAAAGGACAGCTGAGTACAGTACATCCGTGTCCCTCAAAAGATGAGTACTCAAACAACATTACGACTACTCAATACTTGGGACTACTACAAGTTTAACCTACACGACTGGGGCTCCGACTACTCCGATCCTGGGACCTAAGGTCGGGCGAGGCAGAGTTCCACCCGCGAGGGGTCGGACGAGGTGGAGTTCCACCCGCGAAGGGTCGGGCGCATCCAACCCGAGGACTCGGGGTCAGGCGAGGCGGAGCTACTCCCTCAAAGGGTTGGGCACAGCAGAGTTGCACCAATTCGGGATTCAACAACTTTTTTTCGCAAGACAAACGAACCCCAAACTCCAAAATCTTGATATTCAAAAGTATCAACATACTTGGTACAAGAACAAGAGTACACACAAAAAGCTCAAAGTTCTTCTAAGGAGACAAACTCCAACATCTTGGCTGCAATGGGCTCTGCCTCCTCAAGGTACTGCGCATAGGCCTCCTCTGTGCAGTTGCGGGCCACGCCATCACCAGCTGCCGCCAAGTCTGCCCTCGGGTAGTAGGACTTCACAACTGCAAGCACCTGTTTGCAAACAGTCCTGCAAAGTCCTGCTACTTTACTCGGAGTAGCTCTTAGTCGCTCCACTAGCGATTGCAGCCCTGCGCCTTCCACGGGGGCTATAGCGTTTACCAAATCTTCCACCTCTCCAGACAGTTCTTGGAGTTTACCACGAAGTCGTCCCAAGGTCTGGGCATGATCCCTGCACGCCACCATGGCCATGGCAAGCATCACGTCATTCTGCATCTTTCAGTCCTGCTGGTGCTCGCATGCAGCTTCTGCTTCAGCGAGCGCGGCTCGAAGATTTTCGGTTTCATTTGCCACTCGGTCATGAGCGTTCCTCCAATCAATGACTTGGTTCCTTGCAGACACCTCCTGTTTCTTGAGCTCTACAAAGCAAAAAGAACTTAGGACACCGCCAACTACAGTTGGACACACCCAAAGTAGTCGCAATGCTTACCTTGATACTTCTTGTTCAAGGATTTATAGCGGCTCTCAAGTTTCTCCTACAGAACGACGTGATCCGCGCGTTCCACAGCAAATGATTTCGCCCCGACTTCATGAACCCGAAGCGCTTCTTTCAGTTGGGTGCACTCCTGCTCCAGTTGGTGGTTTCTTTCCTGAAAAGGTCCGAGTGCGTTGTGGTAAGTTTCACGCCTCACGACTACTCGGGTCCTGCAGTAACATCAGCAATATCTACCTGGACGCCCCGGAACACATCCATGGCCCTCTGGAGCTCCAAATCAGAAGGCGGGCTGAGTACTGGCGTTTGGGTACTCACCACAAGAGGAACTGTACCCAGAGCAGCACCTACAACATTCATCATATCAGCTACCGACTACAACTACAATAACAAAATACAGGCATTTACCTGGAGCAGTCGCTTGCTTGGATTTCTCAACTACAGCCAGCACTCCGCCAGAGGACGAGGATAGGCCGACACTTCCCGAGCCTGATGCAGCAGCAGGTTCCTCTATTGAGTGAATCACGTCTTGAAGCATCGACATCGTAGCTCCAAGACGAATCGGGTCAACCTCGGGAACTTCTTCAACAATCATGTCCTACACCGCCAAAGTGTTACTACATGATTTCCAGACAATGCAACATCGTTCAAAAGGACAAGGGAGCTCATCGGGTTGAACGTGGCGGCAGTCGCACACGTTTCCTCTCGGCAATAGGCGGCCGAGTACCCGGAGCCGCGGAAACGGCCACCGGCGCCGTTTTCTCACCAAGACCTACAAAATCGAAGTCAAGACTACAACACTACTCAAAAGACTACATTTGACAAGGATAGCGCTTACCGCTGGCGATCACATTTGACAGCAAGGTGCCAGTAGCAAGAACTGGTGACACCTCCTTTGCCACTCCAGCAGGCAGCCCCAAAACCGCCTGATCAGCAGTGGGCGGCATGGCAGCTGATGGAGTTGGCACGGTTAACTCGGGGGCTGCCAAAGCTGTTGACGGCACTTTCTCCGGCACCATGTCAACAGCCTCCTCGCCGACCTCGAGGTCGGACGCGGCCATCTCTTCAGAGACAGTCTTGTCTACAACCTCCATGAACCAAGAAAAGATTCACCACATCAATAACGCATCTCAAGCTCATTCAGTAACATACAAGTTATCGACTACATACCTTGGTACCCCGAGACTTTTCAGTGGTTGCAACAGACTTAGCCGCAGCCATCTTGCGGACTACTCTGCGCCTCTTGACTAAGAGAAGAAGGTTCGTCCTCTGACTCCTCGACGGCGGCTTCTGACTCTTCTTCCGACTGTGCCACATAGCCGTCAAGTACTCGGGACTTCTAAAATAGCAAATCGGTGTCAGCAACAAGAATCACAAGTCAAAAGGAAACAAGTCAGGAAGGAAATACTTACCACCTCTGGCTCGTACCAGGATTCATACTGGCGAAGGACCGCAGGGATAACTGGTACTCCCTGATAATTCCTGAAGAATTTCGCCAGCAGCGCCTCCACGTCATCGTCAGATATGTCCTCCTCGGACATACGCGAAGGATCTTTTAGACCTTTGTACTCACTGCCCGGGTGAGCGCGTTTTTTAAGTGGCTGGACCCTTCTTTTCAGGAAGCTGGCTGCTACATTGATCCCAGTCAGATCGAGTGCTTTCAACTTAGTGATTTGCTGCATCTGAAGATCAAGTTCCAGGGTATCCTCAGGCTCGCTTATCCAATTTTCCGCATGCTTGGGCGCGTGACCAGTCACCACAGGCAGGCGAGGAACATGGTTCCCGATGTAGAACCACCTTTTCTTCCAATCCCCATGGGAGTCGGTCAGATTGTACTCAATATATGCACTCGAGTTCCTGAGTTGGCACCCGGTGCCTCCAAAGACCTCCGTCCGCTGAGCACTCGGCTGAGGCTTGCAACGGAACAATTTCCTAAATAGCTCGAGACTTGGAGGTACTCCTAGGAAAACTTCGCACAGATGAACAAAGATAGCCATGTGCAGTACTCCATTGGGATTCAAGTGGACGAGCTGAAGATTGTAGTACTCGAGAATACCTCTGAAGAAGTCGAAGGTAGGCACGGCCAGTCCCCTTTCCACGAAGTGAGCAAGCATCACCGTTTCCGCCGGATGTTCTTCAAACTGCCACGCATTGGGAAATGCGGGGCGCCACTGCACGATTTCCTTCGGTTGAAGGAGCTTGGCGTCAAATAGCGCTTGGACTCCCTTTTCCTTCATCACAGAGTGTTGCCAAGTTGCCCCAAGCAGCGGCGGAGCTGTCTGGTTCGTCGGCCCCACCTTCAGTGCCGGCAGCACCAACTCCTTCCCTTTCTTGGATCTAACCTTGCTCGTCGCCAGAGCCCTGCCTTGGATCTTCTCAGGTTTCTTGCCCATCTTCTTGGAGCGCATCCGCTAGGACTCAACCTCAAGTTAAGAGGTTTCCACTCGGATCTAAGCGGCAGTGGCGGAGGTGGCAGCACTGGCGGCGGCGACACAGCGAGCGAAGGCACAAAGGAGGAGGAAAGAAACAGATCTAAATGCTTGTGTGGCGTCATAGCAACCGAAAAGGGAGCTTTCCAGATTTATCTTCACCAGCTCCGGATTCGACGCGTTCAGTTGCGCAACGGAAAGATTAAAATTGCGTATTAATCGCAATAAACATCCAAGGGTTACTACATTCAACGGATTGCTGACCACTTCAACGACAGGAATCGCCTAAGTGCTCGGGGGCTGCGGGTACCGTACCCGTTGGTCAGTTTTTTCTTTTTCAAGATCTCCGAGGGTAAAACGGACAAAAGCTGGTTTGACCCTAAGCTTGAGTCTTCGACTCAACCTAAGGCTTGGGGGCTACTCCATATGGAGTGCGATTGACATCGCACTACCATATAAAGACAACTCGAGACTGCAGAAAGAGTACCTTCCAGCCACGCGACAGTACTCGGGCACTTCAGTCCGCAAAACAACTCGGGTAGTGCCTGCAGCGCCCAAGACTATGGCGCACGACTACAAAGTACTCGGGGGCTTGTCGGGACTACTCCCCGGACCCACGAGTAGGCCTTGGGCGGCCCACTAAGGGACGTACTCGGACGTGATCAGAACAAGGATGGGCGTATCCTACTCGGACTAGTCTTGTATGTTTATGGAAAACTACTCGGACGATACCGAGTAGAACTCTGTAATAGTACCTGATTAGGACTCAGACTTGTAACCCTGCCCTCCCAGGTATATAAGGCCGGGCAGGGACCCCCCTCAAAACAGATCCCTCAGGACCAGAACATACTTCAATACAAACCAACACACAGGACGTAGGGTATTACGCGATCTAGCGGCCTGAACTTGTCTAAATCGTGTTCCTTGCGTCACCATTGATTCCTTGATTCTCGACGACCCTTACCACATAAAAGACCACCTAGGGTACCCCTAGGCGGGTTGCCGGTCTAAAACACCGACAGCATGGCCATGCATTTCCGGATCTGATCACTCGAGGGGCCCAGAGATATCACTCTCAATCAGAGAGGGGCAAATCCCATCTTGATTGACCATGCCTCACAGCATGCTTCCTGACAAACCCGAAAGCTACCTTTTTAACTACCCTGTTACGGTGTAGCGTTTGATAGCCCCTAAGTAAGTCAATCCACATCTTGAGTACATGCGACAATCACAGGTCTAAGGACAAAGCGTACATGTTGTGTAAAGAGAGAACTACTTCTCGTGTTGGGTCAATCCTAGCACATGTCTATACATATGCCTACATTATTAGTTTGACATCTCCATGTCCATGACTTATGAAGCATAGTCATCAACTAATACATGTACTAGTCTAATATTCATGTGTGTCCATACATGAACTCCGACTAGGGACAACTTTTAGAATAACCATACAAGTAAAGAGTTCCACATACAATTCACATAATTGCAGATCAATTCAAGTAGCCTTTCATGGATATTCAATGAACACAATATACAAATCATGGATACAATAAGATATCATCATCTCTATGATTGCCTCTAGGGCATACCTCCAACACGTGCAACACAGCTGCAGGGGCTATACGCGCCTCCTCATGAAGCTCAAGCCCACACCGACACCGATCAGGCCAATCCTCTTGAGGTGGGTGATCTTTGCAATCAAATCCGGCAGCTGAAAGCTATCGGCACTACTTCGCTTGTCCTGCCAGTGGTTGTTCCACACTGGATGGTGGTCGGTGACCTTGGGAAGACGGGGCTCATGATTTGCAATGTAGAACCACCATTGCTTCCAACCAGAATGGGAGTCTATGAGTTCATACTCATTGTACTAGCTCTTGAACTTCTCCCGAAGCTGGATCCCTACCTCTCCGACTACTTCTGTGTGGTCCATCCGGGGTTGGGGCTTCACTCTGAAGAACTTCCTAAACAACTAGAAGTGGGGCTGAATGCCCAGGAAGGCTTCGCAGAGGTGCATGAAGATAGCAATGTGCAAAATGGAATTAGGGTTGAGGTGGACTAGCTCCAGATTGTAGTACCTCAGCAGACCCTAGAAGAAGTCAGATGACGGCAGAGCCAGCTTGCGCTCAACGAAGTGCACGAAGATAACTGTCTCATATGGGTAGCTCTCCAGAGGCCACAAATTGCTGGTTGCTTCCCTCCAATCGGTGAACTCTTTTTCCTGGAGAAGATTCGCACCCACCAATACCTGAATGTTCGCCTCTTTCAGGACGTATTTCTTCCAGGCGCAGGTCTGATTCAGCGGTGCTGTCTGGTCGGTCTTCCATACTTGGGCGCCGACAGTTGGATCTCCTTTTCCTTCTTCGCGGCCTTGCGCTTCTTGGTCTCCGCCGGCTTGCTTGAGGGGGTGCCATTGCTCCGATGGTCTTCTGGCGCATGAGTTGGAGGGCTAGATAGTGGGGGGTGGCGGTGCTCGAGCTCGGGAATGGCAAGCGGCGACGTTAGGGCAAGAGTGCAAAAGATGAACGAGCACAAGGATTCAGGTGAAATGGAAAGGATTAGTCCCTTCGATATTTATAACCGCGGCACAGTTAACCGAGAGGCGAGAATTATGAGGAACACTCCATTTTTAAAGCCCTTGGTTATCGCTGGAATGATTTCCAATTTCTTTGAAAGAGATAAGATTTCTGAAGGCAAACGGTCACATTGACTAGTTGTCAACCCTTATACCCAAGCTAGTTGTGTAATAGCTCGGGAGCTGTGTGCCACATGCCCGTTGGATAAAAAGTTTTTTCTTTGGGTTTTAAGAGAAAAAGATGTGAAATTACAAGATTGACCCTCAACCTAATTCTTCGATTCAACCTAAGGCTCGGGGGCTACTTCATATGGAGTGCGATTTTCATCGCACTTCCATATAGAATTCAAGACTAAAGATTAAAGATTCAAGACCAAGTTAAATGAGGCTTGAGCACCTTCTAAGCGCATGGTAGTACTCGCGCATGGTAGTACTCGAGTACATTCGAAGACTCAATCCAATGGAGTACTCAAAAAGAGCACCACAAATTAGTCGAAGACGTCTACAGAAGTACTCGGGACTGCTGCATTTGACTAAAAAGTACTCGGGGGCTTGTTGCCATACATCTATAGGCCCACCAGCAGGCTTGGACAGTCCTAAAATACGGGATTGTACACCGAGATGTATCAGACATGGAGACTACAATGCAGGATGACGTGGTCTACGTGGAGGACAAGAACTAGTCGAGAATTAGGACACTACTCGTAGCAATTAGAGTAGGACTATCTAGTCGAATCCTACTAGTACTCTTATAAAACAACCGACCTGTAGCCCTACCCTCGACAATATAAGGTGAGGCAGGGACCCTCTCCAAACAACATCGATCAATACAATCCAACCAACACATAGGATGTAGGGTATTACGCGACATAAGCGGCCCGAACCTGTCTAAATCGTACGTTTGAGTTCACCTTCGAGTTTCTGATCTTGGCAAACCCCATGCATAAAACACTACCTTGGGTATCTCCTCGATAGGTTGCCGGATCTAAACACCGATACTATATCTCCAGCAGCTCTCGCACCTTAACCTGGCGAGGAACCGTCCTCGCCCCCAAACTACCATCCTCCATCGTCTTCGCCGCTAGAGTCGCCGAATCCGCATCCACCACCCACCACCATCCTAATCCGAAGCTCGTCGTCACTCTCTTGCCACCTCCTCTGCGCACCGGTTGTTCTCCGCCACCAACAGCTAGCGGCGCCTTGCATCCCCCCTCAACCTGTCGTTGCCACCCCAGGGCCTCCCTCTACAGTGGAGGATTGCTAGCCCTGAACCCTAATCCCAAGCAGCGAGCAACACAGACGCGAGAAATGAACAAGAGGAGCCGAAGGGAAGGAAAAGGACAACGCTGGCATATGGGTCCCACCTGGTAGCGACTATATATCGCACGTAGGTGATAGCTAGTTATATGTCGCATATGCAACATATAGCCATTGGCCATGGGAGGCGGTGGCAAAATGCTGAGGGCCGCTCCGGTGATACTGCGGCAGCTTTTGCTATGGTGCCTTCCGCATTTCGCTGACATATGGATCCTGCAAATAAAAATGTGGTAGAAAAACAATTTGTGCCAACACCAAGAAGCTGTTTAAAATTAATTTTAAGCCGTGAACATGGTCTTTATTACTGCAGCAAAGCAAGCAATCGAGTTTTGTTCCCAGTTTTGAAAGATCTCCCCTAACTTGTCCGCTTGTCGCATCGCGCTGCTGGAAAATCAAATTGGAACGCGCCCGAGCTCTCCCCGGCTCCCGCCCCGACGCCACCGCCCAAGGCGCAGGCCAAGCTCGCCGCCGGCCATTCCCATGTCTCTCGGCCGCCTCGGCCGCGCACGCGCGTCGCTCTCCCTGCTCCGGCCCTTCACCACCACCACCACCACAGCAGCAGTCTCCCCACCCGCGGCCTTCCTCGCCCACAACCTGCTCGACGAATTCTCCCGCCCGCGCTCCACCCGCGACGCGGCCCGCCTCCGCCGCCTGGCCGCGTACCTCTCGCCGCCCGCCGCGGAGTCCGTCATCCTACGCCTCCCTTCCTGGCGTCACGCTCTCGACTTCTTCCAGTGGGCCGCCGAGCAGCCGGGTTTCTGCCACTCCTGCTACTCCCTCAACGCCATGGTATCCCTCCTGCCCCCACACCAGCGCGCGCACCTTGACCGCCTCGCTGGAGACGCGGTCGCATCGCGCTGCTCCATGACACCTGGGGCACTTGGGTTCCTCCTACGCCGCCTCGGTGCCGCTGGCCTCCCGGACACGGCCGCCCGCGTCTTTGATGCGTCGAGGACTACTCTCAGCTGCATCCCCAACTCATACACGTACAACTGCCTCCTCGACGCGCTCGCCAAGGCTGGTCGTGCGGACGAAGCTGAGGTGAGGTTGCGCGAGATGGTAGAGAGTTGTGGTGACGAGAGTGTCGACAGGTACACGCTCACCTCACTCCTGCAGTGCTATTGCAACGCGGGCCGTCCTGACGACGCAAACACCGTGTTCCAGAGGATGAGTGAGAAGGGATGGGTCGATGAACACGTGCTGACGACGCTTGTAGTGGCGTTCAGCAAGTGGGGGAAGGTAGACAGAGCAGTTGAGCTGGTGGGGAGGATGGAGGCACTGGGGATGAGGCCAAGCGAGAAGACATTGAGTGTTCTTGTCCATGGGTTTGCCAAGCAGGGCAGGGTCGACATGGCCATGGAGGTGTTTGACAAGATGGCCAGATATGGATTCTGTGTGGATTTGGTGATGTACAGTGTGTTAATTGAGGGTCTGTGTCAGGGAAACTTGATCGGGAAGGCAGTTCACTTGTTCAAGGAAATGAAGAGGAATGGGGTTGCTCCTGATGTCCGCTTACTCAAAAAGATAATTGAGACATTCTGTAGCAAAGGACATTTCACTACTGCTGTTCCATTCATCAATGAAAATGCAGAGCATCTGAAACCTAGCGGTGTCGTCTCATTATATAACGTAGTTCTAGAAGGGCTTGTTAATAGTGGAGACATAGAAGCAGCCTATCAGTTGCTCAGGTCCATGGTGCATGGTGGTCAAAGGGTTAGTAATGGTAACACCGGCGGTTTGCATCTGTTTGTTATCAGTGAAGGTGTTAAACCAAACTCTGATTCATTTAACATTGTTGTGTGTGGCCTTTGTAAGTTTAAGAAACTGGATCTGGCCTTGGCTCTCACAAAGGAAATGATTGTGCTCGATTGCAAGGGAAAGCTTTTGATGTTCAATAATTTGATACTTGAGTTTTGCAATTCAGATAGACTTGATGAAGCATATGAGATGTTTAACAAAATGAAGGATCTTGGTTTGAAACCCTCAGAGTTCACATACAATTCATTGTTTTATGGCATTTGTAGAAGAAAAGACATTAATGCTGCCATTGATCTACTGAGGGATATGCGGACAAATGGACACAAACCATGGATTAAGAACTGCACAGAGATGGTGCAACAGCTTTGTTTCGGTGGCAGGATAACAGAAGCCTTGCAATTTCTTGATGAAATGCTTAAAATGGGTTTTCTTCCTGACATTGTCACATACTCTGCAGCCATGAATGGAATGTGCAAAACAGGAGATATAGACAATGCACTAGAGCTTTTCCGTGACATTTCATCCAAATATTATCTTCCTGATGTGGTGGCACATAATATCTTGCTGAATGGATTCCGAAAATCAGGTAAATTTAACGAGGCACAAGAAATAATGGAAGAAATGTTGAGTAAGGGGCTGTTTCCTTCTGTAGTTACCTACAATCTTATGATTGATATTTGGACCAAGTCTGGCAGGATTGACAAAGCAATAGCTTGCTTTAATAAAATGAGTGATGAAGAGAAGCTACCAACGGTTGTTACATATACAAGCTTGATAGATGGACTCTGTAGTGCTGGAAGACCTGATGAAGCCATTGTTTTGTGGTGCAAAATGAGGGAAAACAGTTGTGCTCCAAGTGAGATAGCATATACTGCTTTAATAAATGGATTGTGCAGGTGTGGTCGAATAGAGACTGCACTGAGCTATTATGAAGAGATGAAGATGAATGGTTATGACTTAGATATTTTTTCCCTATTACATTTCACAAATTTTTTGATATCACATGGGCATGCCAGCAAAGGATGTGATCTTTTAAAAGAAGTTCTCCAAAAAGATGTGGTGCACAGTAATAATATGAAAATGATAGGCTTTATAAATAAAGCAGTTGAGGAGCTGTCTAATGATGGAAGGACATATTCAGATATCAAGATACTTGTAGATAAATATTTACTTTCAGGGGATCAAACTATACATAATGAAGATGGAAGCAAATGAGACCTGTTGCTGGCATGCGCTTTGTGTGTCCTCAAGTCTGTCTCTAACCAAAGAGTAATGGTGTCAGCTGTGAGATTCCAACTTGTGTATATTGTACTTTGTTTTTGCCTACACATGTTGCTGCTTCATGCAACATCTTTATGTGGGAAGACCTTACATAATCTACTTTCAAGGTATGCTCAATCCTAAAACACTTTTCTGGCATCATTCCTTGTGTTATATCAGCACAATAAATATTTTGCTTGTCACATAAAAATGGTGCATCTTATGATATTTTTTCACTTTGAGCATATAATAGTTAAAGAGAATGTTCTCCTCTTCCTATTTCTCGCTACTGATGAGCTTACTGTATAAGATTGCACTGGTCATTCTTGGTCGATGTCTTTGGCAAGGTCATGTGCGGTAGTGTTTCTGTAATTTTACATGGCTATTTTGGTCTCCTTGCCTCTTAATACAATGATATGTAAATCTCCTGCATATTCGAGAAAAAAAGAAATGAGCTTACTGTACTCCTTAACAAAATAGTTTATCTAATATGTAAATAGGTATGTATCTAAATAAGTGTTTCTCAATTTGATGGGTACATTCTAATTAGATTGGACCAAATATCATGTTTTGACCGTATTGTGTCTGAGAATTACAATCCTGCTTTGAAATACTTTGTAATGTTACACCTCTTTTACTTTGGCTTGAGTTGGTTTTAAGTAAGTAAAACTTGAATGGTGCCCCTTTTAGTTCATCATGGTTCAGCTTGCTATTTTGTGTCCCTTGATGCTTGTGTCCAAATTGTAATGAACATGTATCAGTTAGAATGGCAATACTACGTATTCATCCTTTCTCTTCTGATTGCTTTATAAATGCAGAGTACAAAGTCTCTCCTGTTACCCCAGACAGAACAGCATTTTAGTATCTTATATGATTAATTCTTTATTTTTATCCTGCAAATATTTGCCAGATGTTGCTTCTTTGTGTATTTCTGGGTTCCATTCAGAAGTGCTATTTTGATGCTATATCAGAGTCAGCTTATCATAATTCAACCATCATACCAGTACTGGGAAAGGTTGGAGGTATAAACCATCTGAAATGTTTCTATTTAAGGTTCACAGTTGGAATCCGCTGCTAGCCCACTGGGGAAACCAGTCTGGGGCCGGCCGAGAAACTAAGATAATCTCTTATGTTGAATTAGATGATGCTTTGTAGACAACTTTCTTTTGCAAGTCATGTTTATTCCGGTCTGTACTACGTGATGAAATTAGATAATCTCTTATGTGGAATTAGATGATCATTGACAGGCTTGTGTAGAGTTGAATGCAATTAAATTGCTTTTGCTTTTTAAAAATTCTTAACTACATAGACGTCCAACCCACGGGCAGCACTATTCAGTTGGAGTAAGAGTTACTCAAATAAAAAGGTTGAAGTAAGAGTTCATAGGAACATCATTAATTGTTTTCAGTTATAAATTGGGAAGCATATAATTTTACAAAAACACAAATAAATCGTTCAAAGTTCTTATTAGCTGTTTGGATTGAATCAGCAATCCTCTTCAATTGTCTTCAGGTGATTCGTGATGTTTTTGATGTTGATTGAGACTTATTTGTCTTGTAGGAAGATGGTGTATCATCATTTTGTGTAGGGCATGCTCATCATATGGTGATGTTGAGGGTTGAGCATGTGATATTATGGCAAATTGCAAACACAAGTCTAAAGAAATACTATATGTTCTTTTGACCATACTGTAGGAATAGAGGAAGAGGATATACAAGTGCCTTTCTTAATAAAGAATATGTAAGTGGCTTAGCTTGTTTACCATCGAATAAGATAAAACATTGGTTAAACTTGTGATACTATGAGTTTCTGACATGTTAGTTTCAATTTCTTGACCTATGCATGGGCAGGAAGATTATGCGATGCAGAAGGTAAGAACCATCTGCACGGTGACAGCGGTGTGAAAGAACCTGGAGTGTGCATGTGAAGGATGCTTCTATAGTGTTATTTTTAATTAAAAGGTAAATATTGCACGATCGGATATACACCTATTGTTTCCTTTCATGTTTATTTGGCATATTCTCTCTTTCATTCAGGTTTTATGATTACTGATTTATTGTGTGATTTCAAAGCTAGCGTGGGAGGTGGTTTATGCCAAAAAGAAAAGAAACGAAAAGAAAAGAAGAGAAGAGAAGAGAGGCTAGACAGGAGAAAACAGTTCTTCTGAAAGAAAGAATAATTGATCAATCCATCATGGTGTGAGGTTCTAGTGAGGATGATTATAGATATCAAGCTTGTCCAAGATGCTATGCGTGGTAGATCTTAGAAATCAGAAGGCAGAAACAGCTCTGCTGAAGCAGTACAATCCATGTTTAGTATCCTTAACTGCGTATAGTTCATTATGTGGCCAAGTTTCTCGCGGCGGCGGACCGGTTAGAGCGTTAAACACAGGGAGTCGTTGAAACTCCTGTCCCAATCCGGGTTCGAAGCACAGTACCTTCTTACAGATTCTCCCATGGTCAAGTTTCCGTAAAGTATACTGTGTGAGTGCATGAGGATACTTGGTGTTCGCCATTGTTTGTTTGGCTTATACATGCTCGGTTGTTCAGTTGACACACCTGCATGTCCATCACAAGTGTTCTAGTATATGTTTTCGTCAACAATAATGAAGATGGTGCGTAACTTTCCTCTACCGCGTCACGGGTTCTACAAAGAGTTAGCCTGCTACAATGGGGGACGTTTTTTTAGTAACTTTCCTCTACCGCGTCACGGGTTCTACAAAGAGTTAGCCTGCTACAATGGGGGGAGTTGCCGCTGCGCCACATGTGCCGCGAAGCGCGATTTAGCGGGGCAGGCAAGCGGGCTCGTTTAATGACCTGCCCCGCCTGCATCCTAAGTACATCCTGGCTTTAAAATTTGGGTGGTGTCTGGTGGACCTGTGGCTGTTGACGGCTCTTAAGTACTAAATCTAGGCTGTCAACTCCTGCATGAACACATAAAAGATGAGCATCAACAGTAGTGGTAGAAGTTATTACTAACGAATTCCATAAGTGTGGTGAATATTTGTATGCAGGTTCATTAAGGGAGAAACCACACCTCAAGAGGAAGAAACACACTCTCGACCAATCAGAAGAAAGCACGCGGATCCATGGGCCCACAAACGGGAGTAAACCGACTACATTCACTGCTAAGCGCCTCGCACCCAAGCGTGGACCCACAGAGCAGTGTTCCATCCAAAGGCGGTTGCCTAGGCGTTCGGCCAAAGCCCTAGTGGCCTCGGTCGCCTCCCGCCGCCACGTGTCACCAGTTACCGATGATGCAATGGTGGTTAGGAAGATTTTCCGGATATTCCCCTCGGGAACCGACCCTAAGAGCCTATATAAGGAGGACGAGAGCTCACCTCAAAATGCACCGCACCACCACTTCAAGTACCACACAACACCACCTGAAGAATTAGTGCTCCACTCCATGGCGAAGCCCTGCTTAGGTTAGTGCTTAGAATAGGGGAGAGAGAGGGAGTATCATGTCTTCCTTCTGAGTAAAGTAAGTAAGTATTCGTGATTCCTTCTTCTAGTTTAGTACTTATATCTAGGTGAGATCAGTTCTCTTTACTTGCAGGTTCGTCACTTTGTATTTATACAGAGTGCCATAGTTTGCTACAGGTTGACATACGTAGTTAGATTACGGTAGTAATCAATAGCGTAGACATGGTGTCTAGGCTAGGGGTTATCTTTCGTTTGCCTTATATCCCACGGATTGCTAGAGGTAGGCCGTAGGTGGTGACAGCCCTATTGGTCCTTTGTAATCCTCCACATTCAGATATAGCGTAGAGCCGTTAGCTGGAGTCGCCTGGCAGACCAGGGGTAAGCCGATGCCCGAAGCAAGTATCTTTAACCAAGAGATTGACCTCTAACTTACCTCAAGTGCTATCCATAGGAATCCTCTCTATCTTTTGCCTATCTTTATCGTGGTTGTCCTTGGATACTAGAGTCGTAGGTATACACATACGTTCCCTTGGATTTGATACCCTTGGAATACTCTGAGGTGAAAGCTACAACGGTATCCGTGTGCTTGCGAATTTATTAGCATCGTAATTATACCAACAAACTTTCTGACGCCGTTGCCAGGTAATGGTTGTTATTTATCTATGAACCTAGTTGTCCTCATATCTTTTGCTTTTCTTTATTTCTATCTTTTACCCCCGCGGCCCCGCTACCCATGGAAGGTTATCCTCGCACACACCTTTCGACCCTTTGGGGTGAGTCTTCAGAGCCATACCTTCTAGAACCCAATTCATCATCCGGCTACGAGATTCATCCCGTGCTCATAGAGTTGGTTCAGGAAAATTCCTTCTCAGGGTTGAGCTATGAGAACCCCTACCATCACCTGCGAGAGTTTGAGCGCCTCTGTTCTTGCCAGAGAATCTCCGGCTCGACACAAGACGCTCTCAAATAGAAGCTTTTCCTGTTCTCTCTCTTAGGGAGAGTAAGAAAATGGTACCTTTGTTTAGAGGAAAGTGTGATTGATAATTGGGAAGAGCTGAGGGCTAGATTATGCTTCTCCATTTTTCCTCTATCTGCATCGCTTCTTTGCGAGTGAAGGTCCTCTGCTTCAAGCAACAAGAGGAGGAATCGCTAGGAACAGCATGGGCTTGTTTCGTTGCCCTTACGTAGATTTGCCTAGTCCTGTCCATACCCGATCACGTGTTGCTTCAACACTTTTGGTTTGCACTTTCCGAGGACGCTGGCCTGCAGCTCAACGCCCTCTCCAAAGGCTCATTTTTGCTTAAGGATTCAATAGAAGGGAAGGAAATCTTGGATCATATCCGAGAGACTACTCCCCCGATCGATCTGCACAACGATGCCCCGTCAGAAGGAGAGCGCATTAAGCAACCGAGGTCTTTCATAAGCAGAGTTCAAGCTTTTATCTCAACTATTTTTAAACCTTTGCTGACGATACCTCTCTTGAACCACAGGATTCTAGGGGATGGAGCGCCATGTGCGAACCTACCCCCCAATCCCCTTACGGTTTTTTCTTTTGAATTTCACTCGAGATCATATCTTGAGGAAAGTTGAAGGAGTGGTTGAAAGAAGAGGATCATTCTTAATGACTCGTCTGTTTCAACCATAACTTCCCGAAAGAGGTACCGTAGGAAGCACATCACGTTCCATTATCATGGTAACATCCAAGATGTTTCGTATACACCAAGGAATAGGCTCTGACATTGACCACCGTATCATAGTCCGTAGGGCTTATCCTTTTAGGTCATGGGATCATAGGGTCCATACCAATCGAATCGAGTGAACTAAACTCATATTCTTATCCTCGATTACCGATCAATGCCAACTCAAACTCCTACATCCATACTTGATTTTGATTGATGTCCAATAGAAGTTATATTCACACTTCATATTAAATAAACTTCTATTGGAAGCTTAGGTTCAATTGCTTTGCCACCACATTCATCTTTTATGAATGTGAAGCCTTTTACCTAAGGGGATGAATTGAAAGAAACTTATTTCCCTCATGATCTGAGCTCGGATCATTCCTTTGGCCCACAGAGTTGCACATCCTCTTTCATTATGGGGCCATGGACGTTCTTGACTTGTCTTATCTGGAGATCAAGCCACCCACTCCATGACCATGAAGAGTCATCCCGATTCATCACAAAGAGCATGCTTATCCTTGATATCTTTGAGATCTGTCGTCCATTGTGCTAAGGCACTACGAGTCGTATGATCATCTTAGGGGTTTCCTTTGTAAATGCCCTTTAGAATGGTTGTATATGGTTTTGCTTTATCATAATATTTATGCACGGCTCGTAGTTGTATTTGTGCACTAACCTTGCAGCCAAGACATTATTGATCCATTTCAAGAGGCGAAGCAAGGTGGACGTACGTATGATTTTGAGCATAGGATCACCATGAGATGCCCAAGATCATAAACTTCCTTTTATTTAAAAGATCTATTTCTATAAGGAAGGTTTATCCTTTGGGTATTCTTGGGATGCTAACCTTTTAGGTTATGGGAGGCTACATCAAGGACAGAGAGAAGCAAGGGAACAAAGGCATCAAGAGGACGACATCACCACCCCAAGCACATGGACATCATCATTGCATCATCATCACATGGGGTAATCATACGTCGTGATGACTAAGGTATGCTGTTGAGGTAAGTCCACCACCATGATCTTTATAGTTATATAAGTCAGCTTAGATAAAAGTAAAGTTAACCAAAGGTCAATGTCATTGACCCTAGCTCTATCCTAGCTTTTACCAAAGTCCCGGCACATATAGTGGTTGGTCCCCTCTCTTCTTTCCCTTTGCTACGCACGCACACAAGCAACGGGAAGCCCAACAAAGCCCAGAAGGGTTTGGCTGAACCAGTCTTAGCATCGTCGCCTCCCAGCCTTCGCGCAGACACTCCTCCAATGTTCCTTGACTCGTCCCTCGGTGTCCCGAGAGAGAGGAGTTCCTTCTTTGAAAACTCATCCTTCTCCTCTCCTCTTCACTCCACTCAAACCCACCAAGATCCACTTCCACCATTAGACCCTGCTCACCACCATGGTTGGCAAAGGCCTCATCCCCTTCATCAAGCCGGGCACAACCTTCGATGTTGATGGGGACATCTCTTCAGAGAATGCCATCATCCTCGTTGGTGATCTGTTGATGGAGGAAGTCTGGGCAGTTGATGTTCAACCTCTAGCTATCCTACTACCTGAGGGGAGTAGCGGGGGCGCAAGAGGTGCCACTGGGGATTCAGCCAACCCAGGGCCGCACCGCCTCGACCTCTTGCTCGACCGCGTGCTCACCCTCGCCCAGGAGGATGTAGAAATAGAGGACACGTGGGTTGAGTCCCTACAGAAGGCCAACAATGGTGATCTTCGCCCCAAGGAGCTGGCGATTATCCAGCTGTTCCACGGAATTGACATCCCAGGGCCGTCAAAGTCAGGAGGATGCAACAGCATGGGATCAGCATCCTACTCCCCGGAGACACCACCTCTAGCATTTTGCTTTGAGGTGTTTGGGGTGCGAACCCCAAACGGCGGGTACGGGAAAGGGCTCAAGCTGGCCCTCACACCCAAGGACAAGGAGCTGGCTGAGTTCTTCAAGTCATCTCCGAGAGGTGGCAAGGTCAAGTGGCACCTTTCACCACTGCCAATCAGAAGGCTAGAGGGCCACTTTTAGGGTAGTGATGAGAAATCTCCAAGGCCCACATAGTTAAGCATCTATCCTCCATGATCGTAGATTTGCCCTTAGAAAATAGGAGGCTTAGTGGAGAGGAAATTAGAAATGGAGGAACTTAAGGATGAGTTCTGAACCCTCCACCACGGTCTTTGCACTAAGATGAAGTGCTTGTACAAGACCATGGGGCACAACGATCTTTACGATGCCGCACCATAGATGTGCCCCTAGTATCTTTCCGTTAGGTGCTTTTAGTTAGGTTTATTTTCTTTCATTTATTTTCCAATCAGATTTGCAAGAGCCTCAATTTTGAATTCAATAAAGTTTTAGCTCACCAGTCATCCAACTCGGTACAGTCCTTTGCATCACTTGCTTGTCTTTGTTGGAAGAAGCACATAGGTACAAACAGGTGTGGGGGAGAACCACAGACTCTCCAGTGCTGACACGATGCACCAAACACCCACAAACAGAGCAAACCATGCTGCACCAGCACGTACGTGAAAGGGGAACTAGAGCCGAGCCCATAAGGGTTCGGCCGAACCCATGGTTTGGCTGACCTAGAGGGTGGCCCACTCAAGCTCATCTTCGTCCACCGCGTTAGTTTGTGTCTCTAACTCCCTGATCTCCCTAATTCATGAGTTTGAATGAATTTTGAATCTGATTGGACAAAAATTAATCAACATGTTCCACCTGCTCTTCATGCTTCTTATGGTTGGCTTGCATATGTTTTATTCCATGCTTATCATCTTGATGCTTGGGAACAAAAATATTTAGGACAGCATGCCCATCTAAGTTGTTGATGTTTGTGATATGGTTTGATGACATGATCTTCGCTCTTGATGTTTAAATGCATGGAAAATTTATTTGAAAATTTAAAAAGCCTTTAACCAAGAGATCGACCACTAACTTGATGTAGGTAAGCTGGTGCTCAAAACAAGTATCTTTAACCAAGAGATCGACCACTAACTTAGCTGAAGTGCTATCTTTAGGAATCCTCTGTACCCTTCGCCTACCTTTATCATTATGGTCCTTGGATACTAGAGTCATAGGTATACACACATGTTCCCTTGGATTTGATACCCTTGGAATACTCTGAGGTGAAAGTTACAACGGTATTGGTGCGCTTGAGGATTTATTCGCATTGTAATTGTACCAACAATGGCCAGTAGTGATGGTTTCAGTCTGACTCCCAGTACTTTTGGTGTGTTTATGATACAATTTTGGAGATTTAATTCTGTGGTATCTTGATTGCTGAACTATAAGGATGATTAGAAGAATCCATTGTGTCATTTGCAAAATACCCAGTTCTGGGTAGATAACATTCCGATTGAACATGTCAAGGGGAACCAACACTTCAATGGATGCTTTTTAGTGATCCCTATTTGGGTTATTTAGGATAGGCCAATTGCAAGAAATACAATTGCTACCAAAGAATTAGATAACTGGAGAAAATCATGATGCTACAAGTACCAATCAAAATGCCACTTGAACCTACCAAAATGGAATCACGGCATGTGAAAATTATAAAGGTATACGGTAACAAAGGTAATGTTACAGCACATGCTATTCAATGGCCACCATGCAAAAATTATATAAAAAATGAGCCAGATATAGGAAGATGACAAAAATAGAATCAATCAAACCAAAAAAAATAGCCAGGTAGCTAAAATTTCCTCACCTCACCCCTAATTATGGATTGATCCTTGACAAGGTGTGGATGGGACAAAAATAAGGCAAGCACAGCATGCATGCATACATAGATAGGAGAAGAATAAATAAAAAAATCAGAAAATGACCGTGGATCATAGCCGTTGAGAAGGTCCAGTGGGGCCGACATCGCCTTTGGCGAGGGCCTCACCGGAGACCAAAATCTAGAAGAAGGGAAGTCTAATTGGGGAAGATGACGGGGTGCCTGTGGCCTTGTGCCGCTGCCACCATTGCCACAACTACAGCCGCTGCGATGGGGAGTGGAACAGGAAGGAGGGGATGGTGGCTATTCCAATCAAAGGTGAGGTGCCCAGTGGATGTGGTGCGTCATTCAAGGGACTTGCTTAGCAATGTTTTAGAAGATCGAGAAGCTTGCAGCAACAATCATGACCCTAAGCGTGAACAAAAAGTGGTATGCCATTTTATCTGTTGTTCTCTATGTCTCTCTTTTCTATTTATCAAATTTTGTCCTAAAGAAGCCGTATGTAATGTGACTTTTCATCAACATTTTCTCTAGGGATGTTTTATTGTGTGATGTGGGTTTCATTACTTTATTTGAGTTTACACTCATTCTGTCCAGTGTGTGATTCTTCCTTTTCTCTTTATATTTGTTTGTTTGCCCAGGCTCAGGCACATTTTTCATGCGATTGTTCATGATAGTTGTTGGAAAAATTGCAGCTATTACAGTGCTACTTTTTATTCTATTTTTCAGTGTGCAGATCTGTCAACTGAAACACCATCTACATTGAGATTAAATATATGATCTTTATATATGTTCAAACAAGTAATCATGAAACCAATGAGTGGGGGTGATCAACTGCTCAATGGGTGTTTCAGATTTGGATTACAGAATAATCAATGACAAGTCGAGGCCTAGGATTTGATATTACTATGAAAATGCCATTGTTAATGATTCATGGTAATTCACTTGGTATGGTGAATCTCTTATCCCAATTCAACAGTTTCTTGCATGATTCAAAGCTGCAATTTCCTATTGTGTTCTACATCATAAACGATGTGTAATTCCTTGAATTAAAAGTATATGTTTGTATGCTTGTTCTACTTACCCCCTTGTGCTTTAAATCCATAGTTGCATTGCTTTGCAGATGGCAGATCTAAGAAAAAGCATAAGGGAGATGAAGTGTATTCTCTATGGCAATGGTGATGCGGAGCCTGTCACTGAAGCTTGCACAAACTTGACCAAGGAATTCTTCAAAGAGAATATGAACACCCTGCGTCTACTAATTGTTTGCCTTCCCTATTTGGACTTAGAAGTATGTTAAGGAATTTCATGTTCATCTTTGTTGAATAACTTGCTTTGTATCCAATTTGAACAATGCATAATAGCATGACATATGTCAGGAGCTATTTATACTATACATGAATTTAGATGTTCTCATTCTTTTGCTTGTATAGACTCAAAAGGATGTTACTCAAATTATTGCAAATCTACAAAGGCAAAAGGTTGATTCGAGGATTATTGCATCCAACTATTTGGAAGCAAACAAAGACCTTTTGGACATTCTAATGTCTGGGTAAGTAATTAGCTAGCCAGCTAATACTCGCATCTATTTATTTCAAGTTTTCTTCATGTATCTTTCCATGTACTTTGTTCTAAACTGTTTTTGTGCACTTACACTAAGTTGTGTGCTATATTGGTTAAACCATTGAGGACCTCAATTATCTTTTCTATTGAAGAATATGATATTTTGACATACTTTTGGCATCTTATGCTAATTTATTATTTGGAATTAGCAAAAATAAGTTTTGTACTATTCTAACATGTATGTATGCAGATATGACAATGTGGAGATTGCAATACATTATAGCACTATATTGAGGGACTGCATACGCCACCAAGTTGCTGCTCGGTATTACCACCTTTTTTCAATGTCGTCTCATTCAAAAAAGGGAGATATGTCTCTACAAACATATTTACCAAAATTATCTAGTTTTATTGTGGGTAGAACATTGAACATAGTATAAAATCCTAACAATTATTTTGATACCATTATATATCCTATTTATTCAAAACACAATCATTTTCATTCATGGCTACCTCTCTACTTTTTTGACCGAAGTTGGCTACCTCTCTACTTGCTAGGGATTAATTTTTGTTTTAGGATGTCTAATTTAGAATTTTAACTTTTGTAGATATATATTAGACTCTCAACACATGAAGAAGTTCTTTGATTACATACAGCTTCCTGACTTCAACATAGCATCAGATGCCTTCAGGACTTTTAAGGTGACTATGTGGTTGTCAAATTCAACATGTCAAATAGAAAAAGGGAACAAGTTTGCAAAGTAAATTCATATGACACATATAGCATTTGTCTATTCATTCTATTCATTCTGTTCTGCATTTTCTAAGAATTTCAAAATTTACTTAAGTAAAACCATTGATCTATGGCACATCACTATAGACAAAGAATATAGTAGATTCCAAGGTGAAATATTGTTGTGGTGTGTAAGTAATACCAATCGATATCTGTTTAACTTGTAACAGGAACTACTGACAAGGCATAAATCAAGCGCCGCTGAGTTCTTTTCCAGGAATTATGATTGGGTAAATATTTTTAGCTGATTATTTGAATATTTACCCATCACTGCTAACTTATGTGCTTGGCATGTTTCTTTGTGTGATGTTAACACAAGACACGTGTGTAGCAACAAGACATAGCCGGTAATTTGCATATTCGAAGCTTTCTCATCATAGATATGGAGATCTACATACCAATAATAGTCCATGCAGCCTTAATATTAAATTAAGGAGTTGACGACTTGATATTTATCCTGTCATGAGCTAAACCATTTATGTTATTTTTATGCGAATCTGCACATAAGGAACTGTATTCAGTTATTAGCACGAGGATGCTTTGATAGCCTTCTAAGGCCTTCTCGATACAATTAATTATCATTATGGACATTCATCATTTCTAATTGATGTTACGTATCAGTTCTTTTCAGAATTTAACTTCAAATTGTTATCATCTCCCAACTATATCATCCGAAGGCAAGCTACTCAGGTACGTAATTTATCTTCTTTTCTCATTTTGTAAAGTCATTTTTTTGGAGCTTGGTAGATATAAAGTATTAGCAAACTCTTGGGGGTGAACTTTTAGTTATGCTCTCATCCACAACAGTAATTTCTAGATGATTGCTGGTATTAGCTGATTTGTCCTATGCCATTTTGCATCTTTTTCAGCTCTTGGGAGACATTCTTCTGGATAGGTCAAACATTCCAGTGATGATTTGCTATGTTAGTTCAAAGGAGAACCTTATAATTCTAATGAACCTTCTAAGGGTAAGATATTGTTTCTTCATCTTAAGTATACATGGATAATGCTGCTAAACTATTACGCTGCTAAACCAAAAGCACGTGCTTTTGCTGTCTGTGAACTCTGTGTGCTATATCCCATATGTGTGTTGTTTTTCCTCTAAAAATCCTTAGTGTGTTCAGTTAGAAATGTCAATGTATGGAAATATGTTTTCACTGTGCTCTCATTTTTATTTTCTACTACTACCAGGAACAAAGCAAGGCTATTCAACTCGAGGCTTTTCATGTCTTCAAAGTATAGTATCCCATCAACCATCTTTCCATAAACATGATAACTTTATTTTTCTTCAATTAGAGAAGTAATTAAACATCTGTTTGCCTACAAATCAGTTGTTTGCCGCCAATCAAGACAAGCCACCTGAGATTGTCGGCATACTGTCCGCCAACAAAACCAAGCTTATTAGGTTTTTAGCAGACTTCTCTCTAGACAAAGGTAAAAGTTATACCATAATTATTTCTATAGTCATAAAGAAGTTGGTCTCCTAAGATAAATTTCTCATGTTTTACTAGAGGATCAACAATTTGAGATCGACAAAGCTAAGGTCATTGCAGAGATCTCGATGCTATAACTGAAGAATTGGAGAACTGGACATGTGTAGTGGTGTCTGTTTTTGTTGGTGTCAAACTAAATTAGTGTAAAGTTGTTCTTCCCTGCTCATTTTGGGCCACGAGGAACATGATGTGGCACATGGATCTTCACCTATGAAGTTAAGAGTAAATTTCCCTAACTTATGCTGATTTAAAAGCAATCTTAAAATTAGCTTCATACTTAGGAGAAGAAGTAATTCAGCACCAAACATCTTGATTAGATTGATCGATGTGGGATTTCTTTGGATGGGTACAAATTTCATACTTAGGACCCACTTGTCTCTTGCAATTGACATGTGACTCGCATGTATGTGGTTACAATCTACCCCACAAGTAATACGTATTTTTGATAAAGCTCCTCAAGAAGCTCCAAATTGGCAAAGTACATGATTCATGTTGTTTGCAAAGAACTAAGTTTGATTTTGGACAGAAGTAGTTCAGTGTTGCGAACTCTTGTGTCAATGGTAACCCGTATTGTTCACTCATGAGTCACCACACCTACTACTTATTGCACTATCTACCCAGCTAGTTTAAATTGCATATAGGGACAAGGAGCAAAGCCATTCGCTATAAATTGTAAAAGACCAATTTCAAGAACAGTGCAGTTGCTGGAAGAAAAGCCTATGTACAAATGTAACCTTGGTTTGAGAAATATTCACTTCAACAAACTAGAAGAAAAGTTCGCTTTTTTATAATAGAAGAAAGAAGAAAGAAGAGTTCATTAGGAGTTTATGACATTCCATTATTTTATTTTATTAGTCAAAGCAATGATATATGATTAAGTGTGATAACAATGGAGCAACGGAATAATCAAATTAGCACAAGCATTTCACCGAACACCTCTTGAGCATGAACAAAACAGCAACTATGCTTCAAACTTTCAAACCACAAGCTGTCCAATGATTCAATAAAAAAATACTTGTAGCAGCTAGCTCACTAGAATATCAATCCCCATCATCTCATATCAACATACCGAAGAACACACATATGCCTCTCATGCCAACTCATCTATACAAGCAACCACATCACATATGCATCAATAGTAAGCAAGATGGTGATTTAATCAACACATATAGCAAGGGAAATACCAAATCAAGAGTAGATACCAAGATTTATGTGGAAACCCCTTGCGGAGAAAAACCACAGGCGGCGGCGAGCAATCCACTATATGAAGAAGCAATACAAGAGGTGGGAGCCAACAAGAATGGGGAGGCTCAAAATCCCCCACGGATTTCAATTTCTATTGGATGGATTTGGTAGATCTAAGCCTCTCCTCTCCTCTCCATAACCCTAGCTCTCTCCTAACAAGAAGAACACAACTCTCTGTCTATTCCTGAGTTGGGAAGAGCCATATAATGGTAGCTTTTTAGATTTGCCGTCGGAGCTCCAGAATATTACGAACAGCCCTAATTTCAGCATACAACATGTATAGGTTTTGTTTTGCATAACAAATGAGCTAATGTGTTCCAAATTTGGTGAATTAGGAGCTGCACATTACAATTCTCCAGCTCAGCGACAAATGAACTATAGAGCAAACACATCAAGCTTCTTGATGCCAAAAAGTTCAATCTTCAAATGCTTCATCTTCAAGTGAGTAAATCAACATGTAACAAACTCATCGCCACCAGTTAGTTTATCTACCATAGAAGCTGAGTTTATGTCTTTAACTTAGGAAGTGAAGGAGGCTATTTGGTTGCATAATTTTCTTAGTGATTTGACATTGAGCAAGTTGATCGTGTTGTCTTTTGTGATAATCAAAGTGTGATTCACCTTGCAAATGATGAAAAGTTTCATGAGAGGACTAAGCATATTGATGTGCGAAATTTCTTTATTCGGTTTCATGTGAAAAAGAAAGTTTTGTATGTTGAGAAAATTGGCACAAAAGACAACCAGCTCATATGTTAACCAAGGTGGTCCCAAAGGCCAAGTTTGAGCATTGCTTGAACTTGGTTGGTATTTGTTCTTTCCCAAGTTAGCTCCCAAGTTGAGCATTGTATGCTGCAAGGTTGCCCTCCAGGTAACACAAGACCCACAAAGCTGAAATACATAACTAGTGAGGGAGCACCTCTCATTAAGATCCCCAGCAAAATCAAAATAAGAATAACCAACAACTTGTCCCAGATTTGTTGTCCTCTTATTAAACATCAAACCATATTTGCTTCTGCCTCTAAGATACCTGAGGATCCACTGTGCTGGCTTCCAATGTTCTTTGCTTGGATTTGACATAAAATGGCTCACAATACTAACTGCATGTGCAATATCTGGATGTGTGCAAACCATTGCATATATCAAACTGCCAATGACACAAGCATAAGGAACTCTAGACATGTACCTTTCCTCCTCTGTATCTAATGGCCCTAATGAAGTAGACAACCTGAAATGTGCTGGCAAAGGAGTAGCAACAGGTTTCGCTTGTGACATGTGAAGCCAAAGTCTTCCCATAGACCTGTCACAGCGAATATCCATCTCAACAACCTCCTGGCTGCACCCAAATCCTTCATCTCAAACTCACTCTTGAGCATGGCTTTTGTTTCATCAATAGCAGAACAATTATTTCCTACAATAAGGATGTCATCAACATAAAGCAATATGTACACCCTTGAGCAATCTGCAAGCACCTGCTAAAACATACACGCATCATATGAACTTAAACCATGGCTACTAACATAAGAATCAAAATGATAGTACCATTGCCTTGGAGACCGCTTCAAGCCATACAATGACTTCTTTAGAAAACAAACATGGTTTTCTTTGCCTTCAGCTCACCATGAAGAAATATTGTCTTCACATCCATTTGCTCTAATTCCAAATCAAATAGAGCAACCAAAGGTAGCAAAGCACAAATTGAAGTATGCTTCACAACTGGAGAAAATACCTCATGGTAATAAATTCCCTCCTTCTGACTGAAGCCCTTAGCCACCAATCTAGCTTTGTACCTTGGAGCAATAACATCTGGAGAAGCATCTTTGAGCTTAAACACCTATTTACAACCAACAATCTTGTGCCCCTTGGGCGGCAACACCAAGTCCCAAGTATTATTTTTATGCAATGATTCCATCTCCTTTGTCATAGCCTGGACCCAACTAGCTGCCTGAGGACTACTAAGTGCCTCTCTGTAAGTGCTAGGCTCATCATGAACAATATCCTCAACAACTATCAAAGTGAAGGCAGCTGTACCTCTGCCTCTCGCTACTGGTGTGACCCACTCTCCATAGAAATTTGTTGGGTTCCTCTGTCTCTATGAATGATGTACCATGGGAGAGTCTGGAGCATATGAAGCTCCACTTGAAACTGTATCCACTAACTGACCATCAGCTACATCTAACTCAAATCTGCCTCATTTGTGTCACCTTGAACACCATTTGCAGACTCTAACAATAATGGTTGCTGCTGCTGACTGTTAATTATAGTAGACTCAGTCACTGGAGTCTTCACCTCAAATGTTACCCTCTGTGCTACCTGCTCTGCTCCTGAACCACCACCTGAAGAAGTTCCACCTGAAGTAGAAGTCTCTTCCGACTACCCACAAGCTGGAGTAACAATCGCCATCTCATCAAAGGTCACATCTCTACTGACGATCACCTTAGGGGGTCTAGAATCTTTACATCACAAACGATACCCCTTAACTCCATCACCATAACCAAGAAAGACACACTTCAAAGCTCAAGGTTCCAACTTGTTCTAACGAATGTGTGCATATGCCAAACAACCAAATACCCTCAAGTGATCATACGGAGGTGGCTTGCTAGACCACACCTCCTCTGGTGTCTTACACTCGATAGTTTCGAAGCCAAGCAATTAACCAAGTAGCATAATGTGGTAACTGCCTCTACCCAAAGACTCTGTGGTAACCCGGCATGAGAGAGCATGCAACAAGTCCTTTATAACAGTGTCTTGTTCATACGTTCCGCTACTCCATTTTGCTGTGGAGTGCCAACTATGGTGTAGTGTCGAATAATGCCAGCGTCTCGACAATACTTCTCAAATTTTTCCAAGCGGAACTCAGTACCATTATCTAATCTCAAATATTTGACCTTTCTTTCTATTTGTGTTTCCACCATAGCCTTCCACTGATGGAAATGAGCAAATGTCTCATCTTTGGACTTCAAGATGTAGACCCAAACCTTCCCGCTGAAATCATTTTAGCAACAAAGGTTAGCAAATATTTTCCACCTCCAATAGATGTTACCGGTGCATCACCCCACAAATCTTTATGCACATAGTCAAGAATGGCCCTCATCATGTGGACTGACCTACTGAAGCTCAAACGAGTTTGCTTCTCAAAAACACAATGCTCATAGAACTGCAAACTACCTATCTTTCGACTGCCCAACAGACCATGGCGACTCAACTCTGCCATACCACGCTCTAACATGTACCCCAATCTCATATACCACAATGCAGCCATAGTGTCATCATCAACCTGGGAACTACAAGGCACTGCTGCTGACCTAGTAAGCAAATTGCCCTGCAAGAAATACAAGTCATCTGTATCTGAAGTAGTAAGAGCCTTCATCACACACAAGGAACCCCTAAAAATCTTGATCTGATAGCTATGAATCACAAACTTGTAGCCTTTCTGATCAAGTACCTTGAAAGAGATCAAATTCTTCTTCATCCCAACCACATGGTGAACATCTATGAGTGTACGAACAATACCATCAAACATCCTGAATCTGATTGTGCCAATACCAACAAGTCTGCACTTTGTGTCATTGCCCATAGAAACTGAGCCATCATTCAATGGCTCATAGGTAGCAAACCACTCCCTCTATGGACACATATGGTAAGAACAAGCAGAATAAAAAATTCAACTAGTGTTGAAGCTCATATCACAACCAGCTGAACACTAGAAGCACGCTGCCCAATTAAAGAAATGTCTGCACTGACAACAAGTAACTCACTAGAACCAACTGAATCACCATCTTCTACTACCACACTAGCTGCTAAAGAATTCTCACCCTTGTTTCCATCACCTTGCTTGTCCCTCTTTTTCTTCAATATGGAACAATCCCACTTGAATGACCAAATTCCTTGCAATGCCTTTGCTGCCCGGACGTGACTTTGAATGGCCCTTAGATTTACTCCTACCACTGTCAGAAGCATTACCACTACTATGACAACGCTCTATGGATCTCCCACGACTCACAACAAGACCATCGCTTTGGCCATGACTCTCCATATGAGACTTCTTGAGCAAATCCTTAGACAAAAGTATAGAAGTGATATCATCCATAGAAACAGAATTTGTGCCATGAAGGATCTGATCTTTGATGCTATCATAAGAATCTCGGAGTGAACACAAGAACAAAATAGACAAATGATCTGTATCCATAGAGTTGGCAACATTCTGATAATCAAGCACTGCCTTGTTAAACTCATCAATATATTGCTTGATAGGAGTGTCTTTTTGCATACACATCCTAAACAAGCGCATCATGAGGTAGGAACGACTTGAGAGTGACTTATCCAAATAGACAGATTCCATTTTCTTCCAAAGTGCCATAGCAGATTTTTCCTCACAAACTTGCATCATAACATTATCAGCAAGAGCTAAACGGAACACTACCAATGCCTTCTTATCTATCTTCTTCAACTTATCTTTTGATGTGTTAGCCAAATCTAGATCAGTTTCTTCCAAAGTAATATCTAAACTCTTGTCAACTAGGACAGATTGCATTTTCACTTGCCATAACCTAAAGTCACCATTACCATCAAACTTGCTCACTTCTAATGCTGACATATTGAACCAAATCAGCAAGATTAATTTGTGCCTTTGATAATTAGAGCCCTAATACCACTTGTGATAACAATGGAGCAGCGGAATAATCAAATTAGCAAACTAACTTGTCATAAGCATTTCACCGAACACCTCGTAAGCATGAACAAAATAGCAACTATGCTTCAAACTTTCAAACCACAAGCTGTCCAATGATTTAATAACAAAATACTTGCAGCAGGTAGCTCACTAGAATATCAATCCCCATCATCTCATATCAACATATCAAAGAACACACATGCCTCTTATGCCAACTCATCCATACAAGCAACCACTTCACATATGGATCAATAGCAAGCAAGATGATGACTTAATCAACACATATGGCAAGGGAAATACCAAATCAAGAGTAGACACCAAGATTTACGTGGAAACCTCTTGCGTGGAAAAATCACAGGCGGCGGCGCACTATATGAAGAAGCAATACAAGATGTGGAAGCCAACAAGAATAGGGAGGCTCAAAATCCGTCACGAATTTTAGTTTCTATTGGATGGATTTAGTGGATCTAAGCCTCTCCTCTCCTCTCCCTAACCCTAGCTCTCTCCCAACAAGAACACAACTCTGTCTATTACCAAGTTGGGAAGAGCCATATAATGGCATCTGTCTATTACCGAGTTGGGAAGAGCCATATAATGATAGCGTTTCAGATTTGCCATCGGAACTCCAGAGTATTGCGAACAGCCTCAATTTCAGCATAACAAATGAGCTAGCGAGCTTCCAACTTCGATGACTGAACATAAGCATTAAAGCAGGTACATGCCTCTGTTGTTGGTCATGGGTTCCCCCCATTGCCAGAAGCCCAGAACTCAAGTCGGGCAGACAGACAGACCATAGTAAAAGGTGTAGTTTCCTCTCCAGCTGCCACCTAGATGCTGATTATTCAGATTGTATTCATTTTACTTGCCACTACTCACAACAATGGCATTGCAGAGTTATTTCCCATCAGATGTATCTGCAGCTAAACATGTGAGAAGGTAAACTGTTTATTTCTTCGATTGCTTTTGTCAATATTGTACACGCATTGACAGGGAAACTACTTCAGTCTCAGATAATCTTGTGTTCTACAATTGATACAAGAGATACACAGTAGATGCTTCATAATCTTGTGCTGAAGGATATCAGAGCCTTGATTTTGCTGACGAGGCCATTACAATCATTACTTTGCCAACCGCCTTCCTATCCCTCAGGGCAGCAAAAGCGAGATGGGCCTGTGGAAAATTACACCCCAGAAAAGAATTGGCTCAGATTACAGATATTCCAAAGCTCAACCACAATCTATTTTAGATAATGAACCAATGCATAATAATCATTACTAAGTATGATAAAGCCATGTACTCCCCATATCCCACTCCAACATAATGACTTAAAACCATGTTTGGCAGCGCTCCCAGCTCCAGCACCCGCTCCCCACCATCCCAAGTATGTACTTCCCTATCAAGTTCAGGGTCCCGCCCGTACCACTGGTATGAACCCTGCAACCTCCTCTGTCCTCTCTCCCTTACCCCATTCTCCTTCCTGCACCACCCACACCCGTTCTTTCCCATACCCCATTCCCCTTCCTTCACATACATTCTTTATTCGAGATGATTGGCATACATTCATTGAAACTCTGTTCGAAGAAATTTAACAAAACACATAATTATTCATTCAGCTGGAGAAGGGCTGTTGTCTAGATAGTATGCTCCAGCTGCATAGCATTACCATGTTAACATTGCCCAAAGTAGTAGCTTGATAAGTATAATGAAGACTGAAGAGCAATTTTGACACCAGAAACAACATGTTACCTACTCCCTCCATCCCAACAAAACAAGTCACTGTAGGAATTTTATTACGGATTAACAAGGAAGTAAAATGACCTTGGTTGCCTCCTATTTATTAGACATATTTGGCACTAATTGACTACCACATGCACATGCATATAATGAACAAGGTAAAATGACTTGTTTTTTGGAACAAATTTTGGATCCCAGAATGACTTGTTTTTTGGGATGGATGGAGTAAGTAACTAACAATATAGAAAGCAATATAGTGTGTGCTTACAAGTTAGACCACCCTGGTACTAACTTGGTGCCTTTGGGCCGTGCGATGTGAAACATGATAACCATTCAATGTTGCTTACCTCAGCAAGCCTGTAGCAGTGTGAAATTTGAACAGTTATAAGACCCTTTGAAAGCCATGACAAGAGTTCATTGAGGGAGTCAATGAGTACTCGTGGCTGATGAGTTGAGTAGCTTCCCCAGTACAGACCATGAATTGTCCAGTTCTGAAGCAGCAAGCACAAGTTAGTTTGTTGTTTCTTCTTTTAGAGCAGTTATTAGTGATTAATACAGATAATTTGTGAATAAAATAATTGTATCATCAGTAAGTATCCTTATTTCAGAAGCTTTGTGAATAAAATAATTGTGTCTTCAGTAAGTATCCTTATTCCAGAAATTTCCCTTTACTGCTTAGATATTAAGCATTTCTCTTCACCAGCACCAATGACCCCTTATACCAACTTCAAATTCAGTATATGTGCCATCAACTAACTGATTACACTGTTTCTCTTATTTCTTGCCACAAACATTCTGGTGCAACCAGCATTACTTTAAGTTCGCTACTGATTACATGATTAGTTTTCAACTAGCTCAAATGTTATCTTGTAGTAATTTCCATATTCAGAACCCTCTTTTCAATTTACCAATAAAAGAACGAATCTGAGCCTAGCTCAGTTGGTTGAGGTTGCCTATTCTCTTCTTAATACAAAGCCACCTAGTTCCTCCTAGGTTTTTCTAGTTTTCCTTTTAATTTACCAAGAAAAGACAGACAAAAAGAACATACAAATTCTAGATTTGTGTGTCAGAAACACTACGTTCTAAGAATGTAGTGAATTTAAACAGGGGGCACAGCAGAAGTGCTGATAGCCAAAATACAGTATAAAGATAATCTGAAAAACCACATTCTTGATATTTTGATGCATAAGCACACCTTAGCAAGAGCATAAGCGCACCTTAACAAGAGCAATATTCGCTCGAATAACTGGTACATCACCACTGGCAAATCCAATGACCAGAATGTGCGCACCCCAATTGAGAAGTTTCAGGCTATCTTGAGTAAGTTTGCCCCCAACAGGGTCATACAAAACATCAACACCTTTCAGGCCTCTAGCCTTTAAGAAGAACTTGGCACTTTCTATAACATTATCCTTGCTTGAGTCAATTACATGATCGGCTCCTATGGACTTGAGATATTGCAATTTTTCAACCCCCCTAAAGTCAACGAGAAGGTATAGTTAGACATCAAACACTACACGGTCGACAAAGATTCCAAATTGCGAAATAATAATCACACTAGGGCAATCACCTAGCAACTGCAATAACAACAGCACCACAAACTTTTCCTATTTGCACAGCAGATACCCCGACACCACCAGCAGCACCAAGAACAAGTAGCACCTGAAATTACAACAACCAAATGAGAATAAATGAAGTACTGGGATACATAGGTCACATTGTCGCATATTAGCTTTTCATTTACATCTATCAAGGGTATTTACATGTATCATAAGTATTAAGACAAGCAACACACAATGAGCATCACAACCAACCTTCATATTCTTATCAGCTAATATTAGGTGATGTGCAAGGCATTAGTTCACTGAACTACATGAGAAAAAATCCTGTGAGTTTCTATCAACCACAGCAAAGCATTGTGATAATGAACAGATGCATACTGTATGGGCAACTTCAAGTCTACACTGCAAAAACTCTACACCTTGACTAGTCTGTTACTCTGGTGTCTACAGAATTCACAGAATAAACATCATAGTACACAGACTTATAATCCCTGCGATCCAAATGTTAGTCTAGGACATGGACAGTAGAAGGAATTTAATCTAGTAATACATTTCGAGATGTATTTCCAACTAAGAATTAATATCAAAATGCCCAAAAGAATCATATCACAGATCCCACCAGTTCAAAACATATGCCATATTACATGTTCTCTATGTACTTTTCCTCCTCTTAATGCAATGATATCCAGCTCTCTTGCGTAATTGAGAAAAAAAGATATCATATCACATGGAAGAAAGGAGACCTGGCCAGCCTTCAGTTGAGCTCTGTGAACGAGGGCCAAATGTGATGTACCAAATGCAACAGGTAAAGCCCCAGTAGCGACCAGGTCACATCCATCAGGCACTAAAAATCTGATTCACAAAAACATGATACCGATTGAGCAGCAGATCTCATAAAAGAAATAAAATAACTAATACATAAATGACACAACATTTGTTTCGATTCCATGCACACATTTACATCAAACAGAAGTGACAGCAGTAATTCAGTTTGAACTGATTATGTTATGTACTATGTCAGTCGTTATGCATATTAAGTATTACTAAGATAAAAGCCATATCCTTGATTATTAACAGGAAGCGTCCTTGTGATATGGTTCAGCTGCTGGAAGTTCTGAACTAAAAATAAACACCAAACAAATGGGGATACCAAACATCCACTACAAGATTAGCAGCATCCATTTTTGAGAAAACCATAACAATGTTGATGCTTGAGCTTGACCAAGTTAACTGGAGTGGGTTTTGTATTCGGGTTGGGTTATGGTAACATGACTTGTTGTACATGTTCTCTCTTAATGAAATGACACACAACTCTCCTCCATTGTTCGTCGAAAAAAACAGTAATTTGCATTGTTATTATTTCTTAACAGCAGAGTATGGTGAAGAAAGGTATTATCTGTTTATCTGTACATTGCCTACCTAATATCTACAAGAACACAAACCCCGATCTTCAGTTATATATTTGCAATGCAAGTTCCAAGCTAACACAATTAATACTGTATCAAACAAGGAGGACCATCTTTGGATTGTGAACTCAACAGATACATGTTCATGTTCACTGTTAAGCCCGCAATTTATGGAACCTACTACACAAAGTACCAAGATATTGATCAGTTTCAATAAGACAGTGAATATCGCCTATGCTCCTGAGATCCCCTTTCCGCACCTAATCTTCCAAGGACCCGTGTTCCATTAAAACTCTATCCCTAGAGACCCCGAATCGAGGTTCTGATCGAACCACCGCAACATCAAACAGCAACTCGATGCTTCTAAGCCAAAAGATATCAGAAGAAACAAACTCACAGCTGCTTCTCCTCGGCGACAATGAAGTCGGCGAAGGATCCGAGGCCCGCAAAGGAGCAGACGCGGTCGCCGGGGCGGAGCCCGCGTACGCCGGGCCCGACGGCATCGACGACGCCGGCGTAGTCGGAGCCGGGCACGAACGGCAGCGGGGGCCGCTCCTGGTACCTGCCCTGCAACTGGAGGAATGTGGCGAAGTTGAGGCTGGTCGCCGCGACACGCACCCGAACGGCAGTCGGCGACGAGAGCTCCGGCACCGGATGGTCTCCGGATACTGCGGCGAACGGGGAGGCCTCGCCGCCGGGGGCCGCCGTGGGTTCACCAAGCCGCCGCACCACGAGCGCCTCCATTTTCTCGCCTGGGCGTGGGGCTGACTCTTGGACGGTTGGATTTGGAACTGAACGAGAACAGAGGACGTTTCTCTGCTTTAAACGCAAAACAGAGGAGCTACAGCAGCATTCGAGACATCAAATAAACGCATTTGCACTTCGTGTGCGCATGTCATGCACATGTCTTTGCAAGGAATAACACTGGGAACTCGCTTTTCTGAACACCTGGATACTACAAGTCGGAAACTTCAGGCAAACTTTATATATTTTTTTAATAAAAAAGAAGGCCCGAACTTTCTCTGTTTAAAAGTTTAGAAAAAATGAACCATAAAATCAAACTAATATAATCAAAATTCTAATTTATTCAGCTTAACCAATTACTATATCATTTCTCTTTCTAACATTAAAAATGAATTAGTTGAATTAGCCAAACTGATTAAGCTACTTTTCTATCCATAATACGAAATATTGTACAAGTATGCTTTCAAGCATATGTTTCATGTTCCATTAACATGTTTTTGTTTGTTGTGGCGTGAATCTATTTGTAAATGTTTATTGTCTGGCTGACTATGAGTAGTTACTAGTGTGTTTCCGGCCTTTTGCTGAGACGGGAAAACTTTAATTTGATGGATGTTGATGGCTTGACTAGAGTAAATTGCATCCACCATACGATAATTTGGCAGATGAGTGCAAATTAGTCCAACAACTTATAAAATGCTCAATTTAATATAACAACTTGATACTAGGTGCAGATTGGTCCAACAACTTGTAAAATACTGAATTTAATGCAATAACTTGCTAAATTGGTACATCTACAGTCCAAACATTACAATTATAACGTATTAAGCAAAATAGATAGACATGTGAATTTTGATCCAATTAGTAATTCTTAATTTTTATCAATAAATTTTTTTGATCGTGATCATGTTGCTTCTCAATTGTGTACATAACTTATTTGTCCCTAGTCGGGTAAGCCTTGCTGAGTATTAGTATATTTAGAGTTGTTGTTTGTGACCCTATTTCAGGTGGTGTTGGTTCCTTGTGATGGCATATTGATGGGCTCAATGTGTTGTCCTCTACTCGTCATTGTTTCTATCTTTCTTCTATCTTAATTTATCCTAATTTCAATTTTCTTTCCGCTGTGCATTTTAAAGCTATGTATCATTCTTGTAAAAGCTAAGTGTTATACCTTAATTTTTGTTAACTCTGTGTTGTTTGAATTATCTATGCGCACCATCGCGTGAGATTCGTGGTGTATGTTTTGATTGAGATATTCAGCGGTTTACCCGACATATTGTCAAATTATATCATTTAAGTGCTTACTACCAGAAAGTTTTTATTTAGCATTCATGCATTTTATGGTCTCTTTAGTGGTCTCATGCTGTATTTAACATAAGTCCAGCATATTGTTTTGCATCAAAATTCAATCTTTTCAAAGATGAAAGAGGAAACAAATCAGTAGGAGCACGTGGCACAAAACCATAAAAAATATCAAAAGGGCACATCTTAGCATTAGAATGTTGTGAACGATTATAAGAAAGCTCAACATGGGCCATGTGCTCCTATCACATATGTTCTCTTTAAAAACAAAGATAGTCAATCGGTTTGTCAATCAGTTTGGGATGAAAAGTAGTATAGAAAAAAATGAGGCTCCAATTTGCTCCGTAAAGCTCCAAAATTGGTAAGAAATTTAGTTTCACAAATAAGAAACTATAGTACTGGGCACTCAATGCAAGTGAACTATTTCATGAAAGAACAAATCAGCATAACAACAAAATGTTATCCCTCCCTACGCAATCCGAAATCAAAGTCTATAAAAATATCCTTCCTAGGTGCACTAGGAATAGGAATATGCATATGCAAACTATAAGGATTAAGTTGTGATTTAGCCTTTTGACAAATTGTGTAATGGGCAATGAATGCTCCTATGCCTGTTCTCATCTCGGGCCAAAAGAAATGAGCATGTCTTCTTCATCCCCCTAAAGTATTCTTTAGTTCAATATAGAAATGAGCATGTCGTCTTCGTACCCCTAAAGTATTCTTTAGTTCAATATATCCCTAAACTATGCTACTCAGTTCAATTTACCCTTAACACAATTTATATTTTTCTTCATACACAAGTTCAATTTCAATTTAAAATTTTGTAGGGTGGTAGTGGACGCAACAATGTATGTTAAAAATTATATTATGAATTTTTCATCATTATTTTTATTTAATTTTGTATCACAAGAATTAATTTATTATTAAATATCGTATCCTATCAATATATTGATAAAAATTTCACAATGAATTTTTCTAACAAGTGCTATGATGTCTACTATCATCATCCAAAATTTTAACTTAAACTCCACATGTGCATGGAGAAACAAAAAGGATAAATTTTTGAGGGATAAGAGTACCCACAGGTCCCCACTGACCAGGATATTGGCCGGCCCTGACAAGGGTGTCCACCCGACCACGCCGTGCGGACCAAGGCATGAAGACATTTGGAGCACAAGCCAGCAAGTCGGGTGAATCAATTCAGTCCGGATATCACAAGATACTTATTGTAAATCGACTCAAATTGTTTTCTATGTAACAACTGACTAGGATTAGATCCTATCGGATTGTAAGCCTAAGTCATCAACCTATATAAGGCGGCTAGGGGCACCTTCCTGAGGGTAGGTTATCCCACCTCATGTTAACTCTTTGCACCTGCGATCAGGAATACAAACCACCAGAACACGGGACGTAGGGTATTACTCTCCGGAGGCCTGAACCTGTCTAAACCCTGCGTCTCTACATCACCATTCAAGTTCTTGGTCTTACGATCTCCCCCGCCTACAAATCTACCACCTGGGTAACCCCCTGATGGACTACCGGTCACCAAATCTGACAGTTGGCGCGCCATGTAGGGGTGATCGTGAGATCCTCTGCAATGACTCGATGGCATCCCGCCCCGGCGTCATCTTCCCTAAGAGCATGAAGGACTTCCTCACCAATCCAACCCAGCTCCGCTTCAGGAGCATGCCAGTGGACTTTGACTCCACGGCCTCCTTCGCCGACTCAGCGTCCGCCGCCAGCTCGGCATCCGTTGGATCTACTTCAACGGAGCAAGGTCTTCACCCGAGGATCATCACGCCGCTTGCCTAGAAGGTTGGCGATTTCTCTCTCTCAGAGAGGGTCCCACACATCCTCGCAGCAACCCGCCCACCGACACCCTCCGATCTAATTGCGGGGCCTGATCGCATTAGCAACACCATTGCTGAGTGCATCAATCTCTTTGAGGCAGCACTACACCCCCAAAAGTTGGCATAGGGCTCTCCCCATGCCCCTTTTGGCATCAAGAACTCAGATGTTGTATTTTTCAAAAAACTCATGCAGTCTTTCAAGATCCAATCTGACGACCCACCCGAACCCACCTAGTTTCTCGACTGCGGCAAGTTCCAGGTCCCTCGCTTCGCCCTAACCCCAAACCCTTACGGCGAGGGTGATGATGGAAGCTCTATGTTACAAGATTGGGAAGTCTTCGCTGTCTCCGCCGACGAACCTCCTCGTGATGGTGAAACTTCCTCCTAGGAGGAAGGGCGCAACGAGAGGAACCAGGACCGCCGCAGACGCCGCTAACAGGAATGAGCCGAGCACGTTCGTCATCTGTCGACGCACCGCCTATCCCGTCGGCACCCAACTGCGCCATCAATGGTGGCTACATGACACTGGAGGTTGAAGCAGGTGTTCCTTACGTGCCCGCAATCTATAGGCCGACCTCGAGCAGGCCGGTCATGACGTCTTCACCAAACCTAGGCCAACCTGGGGGCTATTTTTTCTGACCTGGAAAACCTTCCAAACTTGGAGCAACTGCAGTGGATCCGGACATGCATCCGCGTCGCCAACACCCAGATCGAGGAAAGGGCCTAGGCCCCATAATGCTCAAGAAGCCGATCTTCACACTCAAAATCTACATCTACCCGACACTCCCGAAGCTGATCTACCCAGAGTAGATCCGATCGCAGCCGAGCCGATCACGGCAGCCGCAGGGAAGGTTGGCTGGAACCCATTCAGAAGGAGGAGGTGGACCAATCCCAAAGCAACAACCACCACCCCGATGATGACGATCGCTGACCAAATAACCACAACTGCAACAACCGTTGCCGCGATGGATGAGGAGACGGCGAATGCCGTGGTCGGCCTGGTCAGCCACCTGACTGCGACCTCCATGACAACCGCCGTGACCATCGTGGTGAGCTCAATAACCATCACTAGGAGCGGGACGAGGCGGAGATCTGCCGGCGTGCCCAGTATGACCATGACTTTGGCGCTCCAAGGGTCGGCAACTAGCCAAATCGTGACGCGGAGCGATAAGCCCGCAACCGCCGGGAGGAGGAGCTACGCCGTCTTAACGAGTATGACTGTTGCTACGGCACCCCTAGCAACGCCTACAATCCACCCAGCATGATAACAGTGCACGCCCCAAGGCCACGCTGGTACAATACCACCTCATGGAAGATGATGACATGGACATCGACGGGTTCGCCGCGTTCACCCCTCGCCTTAGGGCTGTCCAGTGGCCACCCACCTTCAAACAAGCCATCAATGAGAAGTACGATGGTCATTCCGACCTGACGATCTGGCTAAAGATGCACTGCACCGCAATTAAGGCTGCTAATGGCACCTACGACCAGATGGCCGCCTACTTCCCGGTGGTGATAGGAAGCGTACCTCTCCTATGGCTCGAGAACCTCTCACAAGGCTGCATCAACACTTGGGGTCAGCTCGCCAAATCCCTCACCTAGAATTATCAGGCTACTTACACCCGACCTGGAAACACGGAAAACCTCGCCCAAGTCCACCAGCAGAGTAACGAAACTCTCCACGAGTATTTCAACCGCTTCTTCGACAACTGCAACAGGCGCGTTGAAGACCGCAATGTCATCTAGTACTTCTGCACCGGCATCAAGAACCGCTCGATGTTCTGCACCATGTTCCAGGCTGCTCCCAAGATGGTCGGACACATGATGCAGATCGTCAACCTTCAAGCCGACACAGATAAGGCCGATAACGTCCAATTCGAGGATGACAAGAATCACCATAACAACGACTACGAACCGCTGACCCATCAAGACCACCAGCACTAGCCCCGGTCGGAGCCCTTTAGACGTCGGAACATGGCCCTTGAGGTGTAAGGATACGAGGTAGGCTACACTAGCGCAAATCCAAATTTCTACCGCGTATAACCAGGAAGAACTGCTGTATAAGGATCACGGGATTACCACTCGACGCACTACTGGTGCGGAAGATGTAGATATGCGTCGATGCAGTGAAGACGATCACGTAGTCGTACGTAGTCGATCGCGTCACGTCCAGTAGCTCCTCAGCAGCTCGTCCACGTGCAGCAAGATCGCCTCCGGTGCCGCGGCTCGTCGTCGGCTCGTCGTGGCTCGTCAGCGGCTCGTCGATGGCTCGTCCAAGTGCTGCAGGCGCAACACCTCCAAGGTATCCACACGTGCAGGGAGAAAGCGTCGCAAGCCGGACTGCTAGATCCGCGAGTTGCAACAGGCGAGGGCGTGGGAGGCGCGGCAGGTGTGTTTCGCCAAAAAGGTGTGAACCCTAGGGCGCCCCCACCCCACTATTTATAGAGGTTCCTGACGGGCCTCTGGATCCGAGGCCCATTAGTACTTCTAAACCTAATCCAACTCGGATCTGATCCGAATTGGGCTTCCAGCCCCTTAAGTGTGTGACCCTATGGGTTCGGATACGTATAGACATGGCCCGAGTACTCCTACTCGGCCCAATAGTCGGTAGCAGCCTCTAGCAAGACGTGCCAACTCCTATACGCACACGAAGATCATATCAGACGAACCATCACAACATAATATACATGCTATTCCCTTTGCCTCACGATATTTGGTCTAGCTTCAAGCCGACCGCTCTTTCTCGATCCTATGATCCGGAATCCCTTTGTAGGTTAACTCTTAACCGTACGTAGCATGGCCATGCATTTTCGGATCCGATCACTTGAGGGGCCCAGAGATATCACTCTCAATCAGAGAGGGGCAAATCCCATCTTGATTGACCATGTCTCATAGCATGCTTCTTGACAAACCCGAAAGCTACCTTTATAACTACCCTGTTACGGCGTAGCGTTTGATAGCCCCTAAGTAGGTCGATCCACATCTAGAATACATGCGACAATCTCAGGTCTAAGGACAAAGCATATATGTTGTTTTAAAGAGAGAACTACTTCTCGTATTGGGTCAGTCCTAGCACATGTCTCCACATGTGTCCACATTATTAGTTCAACATCTCCATGTCCATGACTTGTGAAACATAGTCATCAACTAATACATGTGCTAGTCTAATATTCATGTGTGTCCTCACATGAACTCCGACTAGGGACAACTTTAGAATAACCATACAAGTAAAGAGTTTCACATACAATTCACATAATTGCAAATCAATTCAAGTAGCCTTTAATGGATATTCAATGAACATAATATACAAATCATGGATACAAATGGAATATCATCATCTCTATGATTGCCTCTAGGGCATACCTCCAACAGTCTCCCACTTGCACTAGTGTCAATCTAGAAGGTACCTAATACCCATAGCTCTTACATGCGCATCATGCTTAGCCTGCGGGAGTGGTTTGTCAACGGATCAGAAATGTTCAGATCCGTGTGTATTTTGCATATCTTGATCTCACCCCGGTTAACAAAGTCTCGAATGAGATGAAATCGCCGCATTACGTGTTTGTTCTTCTGGTGGTTCCTTGGCTCCTTTGCTTGCGCAATTGCCCCATTATTATCACAGTAGAGATTTAATGGGCTGGACACATTCGGGAACACACCAAGCTCAATGAGGAAATTCCTTATCCAAACACCTTCCTTCGCGGCTTCCGAAGCCGCGATGTACTCGGCTTCTGTCGTAGAATCGGCCACCGTCTCCTGCTTGTAACTCTTCCAACTAACAGCACCACCATTTAGCGTGAACACAAATCCTGATTGTGACTTTGAATCATCTCTGTCGGTTTGGAAACTAGCATCGGTGTAACCTGTTACAACGAGCTCCTCCTCACCTCCATAGACGAGGAACATATCTTTAGTCCTTCTCAAGTACTTCAGAATGTTTTTCACCGCTGTCCAGTGACTCTCACCTGGATCAGATTGGTGTCTGCTTGTCATACTTAGCGCATATGAAACATCTGGGCGAGTACTTATCATTGCATACATGATAGATCCAATAGCCGAGGCATATGGCACTCTACTCATGCGATCTCGCTCATCAGCAGTCGAAGGACACTGAGTCTTGCTGAGATGTATGCCATGTGACATAGGCAAGAACCCTTTCTTTGCCTCTTCCATGCTGAACCGCTTCAACACTTTGTCAATGTAAGTATCTTGGCTTAAACCTATAAGCCTTCTCGATCTATCTCTATAGATCTTAATGCCCAGAATATATGCCGCTTCCCCTAAGTCCTTCATCGAAAAACTATTTTTCAGTGAAGTCTTTACGGACTCAAGCATAGGAATGTTATTTCCAATCAGTAATATGTCATCCACATATAAGATTAGAAATACTACAGAGCTCCCACTAACCTTCTTGTAAACACAAGACTCTTCTTCGTTCTTGGTGAAGTCAAACCCTTTGACTACTTCATCAAAACGAATGTTCCAACTCCTAGATGCTTGCTTCAATCCATAAATGGATCTCTGAAGCTTGCATACCTTTCCAGTATTTTTCGGATCGACAAAACCCTCAGGTTGTATCATATACACGTCCTCAGCTAGGTTTCCATTCAGGAAAGCTGTCTTGACATCCATCTGTCATATCTCATAATCGAAATATGCAGCTATAGCTAGAATAATCCGAATGGACTTAAGCATCACTACAGGTGAGAAGGTCTCGTCGTAGTCAACTCCTTGAACTTGTCGAAAACCTTTTGCGACAAGTCGTGCTTTATAGATGTGAACATTTCCATCCATGTCCTTTTTCTTCTTATAGATCCACTTGCACTCTATGGCTTTAACACCATCAGGCGGGTCAACCAAGTTCCAAACTTGATTGTCTCCCATGGACTCTATTTCGGATTGCATGGCATTCTGCCATTTTTCGGAGTCTGGGTCCATCATTGCTTCTGCATATGTCGCAGGCTCATCATTGTCCAACAATGATATTTCCCGCATTTCGCGGAGCCTTGCTGACCTTCGTGGTTGTGGCGGTGCTTCTCTTGCCATGGGTATCTCAACTTGTTCTGCTACGTTAGCATCACTTATTGATTCTTGCCCGATCGGCTCATCTTGAACTTCTTCAAGATGCACTGTCTTTCCACTCTTTTCTCCTTTGAGAAACTCTTTCTCTAGGAAAACCCCGTTCCGAGCGACAAACACTTTGCCTTCTGATCGGTTGTAGAAATAATATCCTAAAGTTTCCTTTGGATATCCCACAAAAATGCACTTATCCGATTTGGGTGTGATCTTGTCCGACTGAAGTCGCTTGACAAATACTTCACATCCCCAAATCTTTAGAAAAGACAAACTAGGAACCTTTCCAGTCCATATCTCATATGGTGTCTTAACTACGGATTTAGATGGTGTGGCGGAACTGCCCAACTTAAGCTGGTTTAAGTGCGCCTAATCGCTGTCGGAACAGCAATTATCTGAAACGCACCTAAAACAGCTTAAGTCCGGTAGTCCGTCGAGTGTCCCTAGGACTCCTCGAAGGATCCACGACGTGTCTCATAGCCATACATCAGGATAATATCCGCGATGGGATAATATCAACAAATATTACATTTCTAAAGACAAAACATAGGTACGTTATATTACAACTATAGTTTGAAATAAACTTAATAGTGCAGGTTAGCGTGTTTCTAAGAAGTTAAAACATGAACCAGTCCGGAAGAAAAAATAAACTTCTAAGTTTTATTCTAGAGTATCATGAGACTCATAAGATACCCTAGATCTTCGGGGCTTCCTCTTCGGTGGGTCCCTGCTGGCTTTCTGAAAATAACAACAAGGGATCCCCTGAGTACGAAGTACTCAGCAAGTCTTACCCGACTAACCAATATAATAGTTTTCTTTGGAATGCATGTCAGCCTTTGGGTGTGCTTGGTTGACACAATTTTGCTGAAAAAGCTTACTATAAGTGAGGCCTTAGTTTTATCTTTTATTTGAGTTAAGTCATTACCTAACCATTCTAGATGATAACAGAAGTAAAAGCAATCACAGCGGTTAAATCATACAGTACTTGTCAACAGGAGATTTTATATTGCATGAATTTATACTACGATGCTCAACAGCGATCAAGTGCATTCATAACCGAGAATTGCGGCGATCCGGACCTAATTACATCCTGCAGGAGAGTACCCTGATCACCAGCTATATACGACTGTACAGGTTGTACTAACAACCTCTCGATTAGCAAAGTCAATGATTAGGAATACGACTACCCGGACCCAGGGATGCACCCCCACATGGGACCCCACGTCTGGCCTGATCTCCATGTGAGTTTCAGGCTACACCCCTGCCAATCTCCAGCACGTCAAGCGTGGGTACGAAGCATTCCTGATCATAGAATTTACTAATCTACTGGGCTTTACTGGTCCCATACCTAGTAAGTGATCAGATGCTTATCACTTGATCAAAAGTTAAGACACGAATCGGTCCTTAACCAGATTAATCTAACAGACAGAACTACATCTCTAGCTTCTGTCTGTTTCCATCTTCCAGACTATCCTTTATAAGCAACCTGTATGACTTAAGAGTTTTTCCTTAAGGTTGGTAAACCAAGCATGTAAGCAAGTAAGCAATTCTAGACTTGGGTAGTTTCTAAGATTTGAACAAGTGGCAAAGATGTCCTTAAATCAAGGCATGATCATACACAAGAATAGGTTTCAAGCAACTCCTAGACTTAGTGCATACATATATCAAATAACCGATAATTGGACACATGAAATAATAACTCCAAAATAGATAGGTATAAATGCACCGGGGCTTGCCTGGGATCAACAAAGGTTAGTTCTTCGAAAAACTTCTTTATTAAAAGAGGTACTCCACACTTCGCGAATGTTGTCCATCTCCAGCTGAATTCCATGAATTCCTCTTCAGGAGTTGTGACGTCTACGATTCAGTATATGTAGAAGTTAGAGATGCAAAACTTTTTGAATACAAGGCTATACAACTTTCCTTCATGATAAAGTTGCAAGCCAACAAGGACTATACAATTTATCATGATAAAGTTGCAAGCCAACACACAAAAACCCCAAAGATTAACCCACCATTTTTATTTCCTTTACTAATCCTATCTTAGACCTTTTTATTTATTTTTAAAAGCATTATAATAATTTTCTAATCTCAAAAACCTAATTCCTATGAATTAATAATAATTTGTGGATAATAAAGCATTTTTCCAGTTTTATACATTTAATAAAGTTTAAGCATTTATTTAAATACCTTACATAAAAAGGCATTAAATAAATACCTAAATTTTTATTATTTTCCCTAGGATTTAAGAATTTTAATGCATCAAGGAAAATAAAACAATCCTAATAAAATTGGTTTCACTAATTTTGGACACTTCTAGAATTTCCTGTGAATTAAATGGTGAAAACCGGATTTAATCTATTTATCTAATAAAGGAAAAACCTAAGGTTTATTTAAAACCCCCGGCCCAAACTTCTCTCACCTAACCTTCTTCTACCCACTATCACTTCCACCTAGGGCCCATCCGGCCTCCTATCCTCCTTCCTCTCTTCTTCACTGACAAGTGGGGCCCACGGCCGAAATCTTCCCTTGGGCCAAAAGGTGGCCCGTCAACTTAACCCCCTCCTTCTCTCCTCTTTCTCAACCGCGAGCGGCCCACTTTTTCTTTTCTTTTTCCAATGACCGGCCTGCTAATCCGGCCCATGGCTTACCTTTCATCCGCCGGCCCACCAAACTTCTTTTCTCTTTTTTCCCCTGGCGCACGGGCTTGCTGAACTTGGCCCAATCGAGCGCCCGGCCGGCCTGCCTTTCTTACAGGCCACAGCCCAACTCCCTCCTTCTCAACCATGTGCCGGCCCACTCTTTTCTTTCTTTTATTTTCTCCTGGGCCGCACGGTTCATTTCCTTCCGAAAGAAAAACGGCCCACCGGCTCTCCCTCTTTTTCTTTACACAGCGCGGGCTAGCTGGGCCGTCGCCTCTCTCTCGCCCAAAACGGCAGCTGGCCTTTCTTCTTCTTTTTCTCCCACTCCCACCTGGGCCTCCCCCACCGGGACTTGGCATCACGGCCCAAGCACACTCGACCGGCCTGTCTTCCTCACAACCCCCTGGCGCATCTTCTTCCTCCCTGCGCTAAAACAGGGGCGCACGCCGGTGGCAAAAACGGGACGGCTCCGGCCAACGGCGGCTCGCCGGCGGCCGAGCCGACCGGGGCGGCGGCGCCCCAGGTCAGGCGCACCTGCGCCCACCGCCCGCTCGCCGGGAGGCGGCCCGAGCCGGCCCCTCCACGGGCGGCTGCGGCTTGGCCAACCGCCGGCCATGGCGGCGCACGGAGGCGGCACGAGGACGACCGGCGGCGCACTCTACGGCATCCACATGACCCAAGCACCCCCTAAACCTGATCAAACGAGTGAAAGAAGGGGCGGTGCGGAGGGCTCACCGGAGGACAGTGGTGGTGGCGGGCGGACCGGTACGGCGGTGATTCGGAGCTTTCGGAGCTTTGACGGCGAGGAACTACTGAACGGAGCAGCGTGGGGTGTTGAGGAGGAGCTGACGGAACCTTGGGCGGATGGAATTGCAAAGAGGGGCGGCGGCGTGGGTGAATTTGGCCGGCGGCGGTACTGATTCACTCGAGCTTGATTCCTGTCGATGTAAAACGGCAGGGTGAACTGGATAAGTGCGGGAAGCAACGTCGTGGTCTTTCACCGTGCCACGTTCAGCTTGGCTCGTGGTAGGCGACGTGGCGCAGCGGTGGCCGTCGCGCTGGCCGACATGCGCGAGAGCCGGCGGCGGCACGGCATTGCCGCGCTGCTCTGTTTCTACTGCCTTCTTCCCTTTATCTTCCCCAATCTACAGGTTCAAGCCTCAAAAATCGGCAAATCCGAACCCAATCTCTCGAACATCCCTTAAGCAATCTTGTAGATTGATCCGAGCACTTTAATTGATAGATGGGCCTTTACCCGAGATGAGCACCCTAAGGTCGAGATTTTTGAGCTCCAATGTTTCTGTCGACTTGTACTGAACTTCAGCGATTCAGTTCGACAGTTCACAAAATGTGGTCATTTACCCTTCTTTGGCACCAATTTCAGTAGCCCAATTGTATTCCATATAGGCCAATCATTCTCTATTTGTGTTCTACAACTAATAAGGATTCCATTTTGCACCAGAAACCATATAACCTTTGCACTGGATTTTCCTGAAATTTGCTCCAAACATTGCTAGTTAACACTGTTTTCAGACTTAGAATTTCTGCAGCTCCAAGAGTTGGCCGAAATAGCTAGAGTGCTGACTTTGAGCTTTGATTTAAATTTGATTCTTTCACTATCTCTGAGCAACAACACCTTATTAAACATGTCCAAGGATCATAATTCACCGCTGTCTAGTTGCCTTTGCTCACTTACTTGAAAAATTGGGCAAAATTCGGTTTCAAAAATAGATACTCATCATGTTTTCCAGACTTAAGAGTTATTTCAGCCAGGAGCTCGAAATCTGCTCAGTTGCTAACTTTTGGCTCCAATTTGAATTCAAACCTTCCACTTTCTCTGGACAACAACTATTCATTTACCTTCTCCATAGTCCATATTACACTAATGTCCAAAAACATATGCTCACTTTTAAGGAAATTTCTCCAGAAATTGGTCCTAAAGTCAGGTACTCAATACCATTTTCAGACTTAACCAAAAATTCAGCAAAGCTGCCGATTGTGACAAAGTGCCAAATTTAGGCCTCCATTTGAAATGGTTCCCTCTGCTATTCCTGATCAACAACACTCAAACTGTGGAGTCCAAAGCTCATACTTTAACATGGTATAGTTGTCCTGATTTACTTATTTGAGAAATTTATCAGAATTCAATTTCCAAAATGTACTCTGAAGCTGTTTTTCTGATTTCCTGTTTTCGTACGGTGAATAGTAAACGTAGTTTTTCATTTCCTTCTCTGATTTCTTTTGAGTGTTTAGGATCAAATATTATTCCAAATTGTTGACCCTTAAGTTCAAATCATCTTTACACTTCCACTCTATATTTTCGCCGAATTTTTCTGAATTTCAAATTCAAAATTCAAATTTCGGCCAAATTTGACCCGAATTTGATTTTCGGTCAATTCCTTTTTCTTTTCTTCTCGAATTGCTTTCAATTCCTCAAAGTCACTTTGATGACTAAAAATGGCGGGTGTTACAGATGGTACCCTATTAAGTGTGAAAGCTGCTGTTTCTAGAGCGTATCCCCAAAATGACAACGGTAGGTCCGACTGGCTCATCATTGATCGAACCATGTCTAACAAAGTTCGATTACGTCGCTCGGACACACCGTTTCTCTGAGGTGTTCCAGGCGACGTAAGTTGTTGAACAATTCTGCAACTCTTTAGATGATTGCTAAACTCGTGGCTCAAATACTCGCCTCCACGATCAGATTGTAAGGCCTTAATTTTCTTGCCACGCTGATTTTCAACTTCATTCTAAAATTCCTTGAACTTTTCAAAGGTTTCAGACTTGTGCCTCATCAAGTAGACATAGCCATATCTACTAAAATCATCAGTGAAAGTTATGAAGTATTGGAATCCTCCTCTAGCCGTCGTGCTCATTGGTCCGCATACATCACTATGTACAAGTTCCAACAAGTCTACTGCTCTCTCAGGAAATCCTGTGAAAGGCGTCTTGGTCATCTTGCCTAGCAAGCAAGCCTCACATGTCTTGTATGATTCAAAATCAAACGAAGTTAGAAGTCCATCAGAATGGAGCTTCTTCATGCGCTTTTCACTTATATGACCCAAACGACAATGCCACAAGTAGGTAGGACTTAAATCATTAGGCCGAGGCCTTTTAGCACTTACATTACAGACAGGTGAACCATCAAGATTTAAAACAAATAATCCATTCACAATGGGTACAAAAGCCATAAACATATTATTCTTAGAGATCACACAACCATTGTTTTCACTCGCAAATGAATAACCATCCTTCATCAAACATGAAGGAGACAAAATGGTTCGACTTAAACTAGGAACAAAATAACAATTATTCAACTCCATAATAAATCCTGACGGGAGGTGGAGTTGCATCGTTCCGACGGTCAACGCAGCAACTCTTGCATTATTGCCCACGCGGAAATCAACTTCTCCTCTTTCCACGCTTCTACTTCTTATCATTCCCTGCATCGAATTGCAAATATGAGCAACCGATCCGGTATCAAATACCCAAGAATTAATAATTGTATCAGCGAGAAATATGTTGTCTATAACATTAACAACAAGTGTACCTGAGGTAGAAGTACTCTTACTTCCGCCATTCTTCAACGAAGCTAGGTACTGCTTGCAGTTTCTCTTCCAGTGACCAAGTTCATGACAGTAAAAGCACTCTTTGTCTGGAGCAGGTCCAGGTCCAGCTTTAACCTTGGGCGCTAGGTTTGGCTTGGACGTTCCAGCCTTGCCCTTCTTCTTCCAAGAATTGCCCTTCTTCTTAAAGCTAGGCTTGTTCTGTACAGCCATCACATGGCTGGTACTAGCGCTTTTCTTGATGTCCACCTCTGCTGTCTTGAGCATACCACACAGTTCATTCAAACCCCTCTCCGTCCCATGCATATGGTAGTTCGAGATGAAGTTCCCATAGCTAGGCGGAAGAGATGGAAGAATGAAGTTAGTGGCCAACTCTTTGCCCATTGGGAAGCCCAGCTTCTCCAATCGCTGAGTGTAACCAACCATCTTGATTACATGTGGTCCTACTGCTGTGCCTTCTGCTAACTTGCACTCCAGAAAGGCTTTGGACACATTGAACCTTTCGGTCCTAGCCTGTGTCTGGAACATGTCCTTGAGCGCCACGATCATATCGTGTGCCTCATGATTTGTTTCGAACTGCATCTGCAGCTCGGGTTCCATGCAAGCAAGCATAAGGCAGCTTACCTCAAGATTAGCATCAAATGCCTTCTTGTAAGCAGCCTTAACGGCAACAGATGCATCATCAGCAGGTACTGGTGGTAGTGGGGTGTCTAGAACATCTTCCTTTTTATCAGCCCTGAGAACAATTCTCAGGTTACGGATCCAATCCGAGTAGTTTGTTCCATTCAACTTGTCCTTCTCAAGGACCGAACGCAAAGCAAACGAGGTGGTGGTGTTGCTAGGTGCCATTTAATCTACAACAAAAGTAATGCAAAATACACTAAGACAAACGTATCCATGATTGAGCAAATTACATTAAACTATTTTAACAGAATCTACTCCCACTAAAATAAATATCCCTCTATTGAAACTTAGTGATTCAGGATCCACAACTAACAAGTCTACTAGTGAGCTTTAGCATCACCACTAGCAAACGAGGTAGATCGGTAAGCAACTTTTGCTAATCATATCACATATGACTCCTGTTGTTGGGTGACATCTCTATGTCTCGGCGCCCAACCTTTATGCCCCAAGGTCCTTAACCGTTAAGATAACCTTGTTAAGCAAACCAACCCTTATGCGTGTAAGTGTCCGACACAAACCCGTCTAGTCAAGGAAAACTAGTGGCACCCTAATTTCATAGACCCACCACTAATTGTACAAGACATGGGATGGTGCAAGTTTTAGTTGGGAGGGCATACTAACTTAAACTTTGTGAGGGATCGTTCTACTTCTAACATCACAGCATGCAGAAAGTAAAACATAAACAGAATAGCATTCACACAGCTGTGACACAGTATCTCCATAGAACCTGTTCACCATGGTGATCTCCATCTCCATGTTCCATGTGCGCCATCCTCCTGGTGATGAGTCCTCCAAGAACTAGAGCATGCTATTACGCCTAATAGCTAGTAAAGAATCTAGTAATGAAGATTACATAGTTGCTTGGATCATCACAGATTGGTACGCAGACCATTAAATACAATAAAGTGACAACACATATAGCTCCTGCCGTGTTGCCGTACGCGCGACACGCAGGTCACGAATGAGTTACACACATGCATCACATACACAAGGGGGCCATACTGATCACAAGGTACATACATACATCCTGCAAAACAGAGGTAGGCGTCCTAACGTTCCAAACTTCGGAGGCCCGAAACTCCATCTTCCAAGCCAAATTTGGGAAATCTAATTTCGCCGAAAATGGCAAAGCGGTTGAATTTCATGTGTAACTTTTTCTGTAGATCAATTTTCATATAAAATTCGCCCTGATCCAAGATCGTACCGAAAAGTTACGGCTGATTTACCGAAGCATACGCAAACGGCAAAAATCCCGACCCCGGCAGTAGATCTCATCTACTGTTGCACATCTAATGCGCCTGGCGTATGACCCTGGATTTCGATTCGACCAATCATATTGATCTTCGCTCACTGCAACTGGATTTACGTGTATCACTTAACTCCGATGGCGGAAACCGACCGGTAGGAGTATGTCGTTACACTACCATTGCAGCAAGGGCACGAAACCAGAACATAGATCAAACGGAAAACTCGCATATCTCCATATGCACACATCCCGAATCCAAAACTAAGCAGCTACGGCTCTGATACCACTGTAAGGATACGAGGTAGGCTACACTAGCGCAAATCAAAATTTCTACCGCGTATAACCAGGAAGAACTGCCGTATAAGGATCACGGGATTACCACTCGACGCACTACTGGTGCGGAAGATGTAGATATGCGTCGATGCAGTGAAGACGATCACGTAGTCGTACGTAGTCGATCGCGTCACGTCTAGCAGCTCCTCAGCAGCTCGTCCACGTGCAGCAAGATCGCCTCCGGTGCCGCGGCTTGTCGTCGGCTCGTCGTGGCTCATCGGCGGCTCGTCGATGGCTCGTCCAAGTGCTGCAGGCGCAACACCTCCAAGGTATCCACACGTGCAGGGAGGAAGCGTCGCAAGCCAGACTGCTAGATCCGCGAGTTGCAACAGGCGAGGGCGTGGGAGGCGCGGCAGGTGTGTTTCGCCAAAAAGGTGTGAACCCTAGGGCGCCCCCACCCCTCTATTTATAGAGGTTCCTGACGGGCCTCTGGATCCGAGGCCCATTAGTACTTCTAAACCTAATCCAACTCGGATCTGATCTGAATTGGGCTTCCAGCCCCTTAAGTGTGTGACCCTATGGGTTCGGATACGTATAGACATGGCCCGAGTACTCCTACTCGGCCCAATAGTCGGTAGCGGCCTCTAGCAAGACGTGCCAACTCCTATACGCACACGAAGATCATATCAGACGAACCATCACAACATAATATACATGCTATTCCCTTTGCCTCATGATATTTGGTCTAGCTTCAAGCCGACCGCTCTTTCTCGATCCTGTGATCCGGAATCCCTTTGTAGGTTAACTCTTAACCGTACGTAGCATGGCCATGCATTTTCGGATCCGATCACTCGAGGGGCCCAGAGATATCACTCTCAATCAGAGAGGGGCAAATCCCATCTTGATTGACCATGTCTCATAGCATGCTTCTTGACAAACCTGTAAGCTACCTTTATAACTACCCTGTTACGGCGTAGCGTTTGATAGCCCCTAAGTAGGTCGATCCACATCTAGAATACATGCGACAATCTCAGGTCTAAGGACAAAGCGTATATGTTGTTTTAAAGAGAGAACTACTTCTCGTATTGGGTCAGTCCTAGCACATGTCTCCACATGTGTCCACATTATTAGTTCAACATCTCCATGTCCATGACTTGTGAAACATAGTCATCAACTAATACATGTGCTAGTCTAATATTCATGTGTGTCCTCACATGAACTCCGACTAGGGACAACTTTAGAATAACCATACAAGTAAAGAGTTTCGCATACAATTCACATAATTGCAAATCAATTCAAGTAGCCTTTAATGGATATTCAATGAACATAATATACAAATCATGGATACAAATGGAATATCATCATCTCTATGATTGCCTCTAGGGCATACCCCAAATCCCTCACCTAGAATTATCAGGCTACTTACACCCGACCTGGAAACACGGAAAACCTCGCCCAAGTCCACCAGCAGAGTAACGAAACTCTCCACGAGTATTTCAACCGCTTCTTCGACAACTGCAACAGGCGCGTTGAAGACCGCAATGTCATCTAGTACTTCTGCACCGGCATCAAGAACCGCTCGATGTTCTGCACCATGTTCCAGGCTGCTCCCAAGATGGTCGGACACATGATGCAGATCGTCAACCTTCAATCCGACGCAGATAAGGCCGATAACGTCCAATTCGAGGATGACAAGAATCACCATAACAACGACTACGAACCGCTGACCCATCAAGACCACCAGCACTAGCCCCGGTCGGAGCCCTTTCGATGTCGGAACATGGCCCTTGAGGTCCTCGCCGCCGAAGCTGACCCTGTGAGGCAGACAACCTTCCTTCAGGAGGAGTTTGATGATACGTTGAATGCCCTATGCCCCTTCCACAAGGACACATGCCACAATCTTCAGGATTGCACGGTCCTCAAGAAATAGCTCGGTGCCCTGGTGAAATATAAGTGGCCTCGCGGGAACGACTACTGCTAGGAAGATAACTACCGCGACAATCACCATCGCGACGACCGCGACAACCTCCATCGTGATGACCGTGATGACCAACGCAGAGAAGAGCACCATGACCAGCCCAACCCCGATGCCAATCAGGGCGCTGAAAACAACAACGGTAAGTTCCAGCACATCGAGTGGGAAGTGAACATCATCATCGGTGGCCCTAAAGCTTTCTGTAGCAACCGCAAGCACAAGTTGCAAAGGTGGGAAGTGCACTTCATTTCCGTCACACCAGTCCAGTATCTGCGCTGGTCGGAGATGCCCATAACCTTCTTTAGGAAGGATCATTGGGTGCACCTCCAGGACCCCAGGTCTTACTCGCTAGTGGTGTGTCCCACCATAGACAGAGTCCTCCTCTCCAAGGTGCTGATCGATGTCGACAGCGGCCTGAACATCATCTTCATCAGGACCCTAAAATGCATGGACTTCAACTTGGAGCGGCTCCTAACCTATGAAGACTTGTTCTACGGCATAGTACACGGCAAAGGATCCTATCCTATTGGGAGAGTCATCCTGCTGGTCACTTTCGGTACCCCTGACAACTATCACACTGAGCACCTCCCCTTCAAGGTTGCCAACTTCAAGACCTACTACCATGCCATCTTTGGCAGGCAAATGCTAGCAAGGTTCATGGAAATTCCCAACCATACCTACCTCATCCTCAAGAAGCCGACTCCAAACGGCATCCTCTCCATCTTTGGCGATGCTCAAACGTCCTACAAGTGTGACACAGAAGCCATGCAGCTCACCGAGACCCTAGAATACTCAGCCAATGCAACCATGATGCTCACCGAGTCCAAGTAGGTAGACCAGAGTTAGTTGACGATCCTAGAGGTGAGCCCAATGCCCATGGCGCTGCAGCCTGACCAGCAAGTCAAGAAGATCAGCCTCGGCTTGGAAGACCCCTCCAAGACGGCCCTCATCGGGGCCGGCCTCACCCCCAAATAGAAAGACGCACTCACCAGTTTGCTCTGGGACAACTCAGACATATTCGCGTGGAAACCAGTCGATATGCCCGGTGTCCCGCGGGAGCTGGCTGAGCACTCCTTGGACCTGAGCAAGACAGAAAGGCTGGTCAAGCAGAAGCTTCGCCATTTCGCTAAAGATCTCAAGGAGGCCATTAGGGTAGAAATAAATAAGCTCTTAGCTGCTGGTTTCATTCATGAATGTAAGCACCCCAACTGGTTAGCAAATCTAGTCCTTATAAAAAAGAAAACCGGTGAATGGAGAATTTGTATCGACTACACCGATCTCAACAGGCACTGCCCTAAAGACGCCTTCCTTCTTCCTCACATCGACCAGAGTTGTGGACTCCACGGCCAGTTGCACCCTGCTATGCTTCCTCAATTGCTACTTGGGCTATCACCATATTGCCCTCAACCCCGCCAACCAAGATAGGACTGTGTTCATAATGCCCTACAGCATCTAGTGCTACAACACCATGACCTTTGGGTTAAAAAAACACCGGTGCCACCTACCACAAGGTAATCCAGGGTTGCCTCAAGAATCAACTTGGCAAAAACATAGAGGCTTATGTCGATGATGTGGTCGTCAAGACCAAAGATGAACAAAACTTCATCGCTGACGTTGCCCAAACCTTCGATAACCTTCGGGCCTATCGTTGGGAACTCTACACGGGCAAATGCATCTTTGGTGTCCCATCTAGAAAGCTCCTAGGCTTCTTGGTCAGCCAACACAGCATCAAAGCCAACCCTGGCAAGGTGGACACCATCTGAAACATGGTGCAGGTAGCTGGCAAGAAAGACTTCATGAAGCTTATAGGCATGATGGTGGCCCTTAGCCGCTTCATTAGCAAGCTCGACGAAAAGGGACTCCCCTCTTCAAGTTGCTCAAGAAGGCAGACAAGTTCAAGTAGGATGATGAGGCCCGCAAGGCCCTCGAGGAACTCAAAACATTCCTTTCTACCCCTCCCGTCCTGACGGCCCCAGCAAACCAAGAAACATAGCAGCTATACCTCTCCACCGTCTCACGGATTAAAGCGTGTGCTACCCGAGTACTTTAACAACTGTTAAGAGAGATAGACAAGCTGCAAAACTATCGGAACTGTGCGGAAAAATGGAAGCATGCACTGAGCATTTGTTGGGTGCAACCTCGACTGCCCATTTAGTTGATGGACCAAGCTATATAAGCGGTCAGGGTATGACTAGGGTATGACCAGGGTGGTCGACGAAAGTCAAAGAAACATAGGAGAACCAAGGAGTATGAAGATTTATAGAAGCCATACAATATTTAATTGAAAATAGGACATAGCTTGATTCGTGCCGAGGTGGAATGATCGTCGTTGTCCTTTCAGTCTGGCTCCATCTTGGTTGTTGTGATGGGTGGATATTGATGAAGAGAATCAAGTCAAGACTCACCTCGAGGCCAATTTTGCTGAGCCGACATTGATGCTGGACCGTCTGAGTTGTCCTAGTCGGCGGAAGGCACCCAGACCGCAAGCGCGAGGACTAGCGGAGCTACGGAGGCACGCCAACCTAAGATAGGCGTCCAGTCCCCGAACGCGAGAATTAGCAGAGACATAGAGGCACGCTAACCTAAGATAGGCGCCTAGCCATAGAATGGGAGGACTGGTGGAGCCACCGAGGTACGCTAACTTCAGATAGGCACCCAGCCCCTGAGCGTGAGGATTGGCGGAGCCACGGAGGCACGTTGACCTAAAATTAAGCGTCCAGCCCCAAAGCATGAGGACTAGCAGAGCCACGGAGGCACGCTAACCTGAGATTGGCACCCAACCACCGAGTGCGAGGACTGGCAAAGCCACCGAGGCATGCCAACCTGAGATAGGCGCTCAGCCCTCGAGCGCGAGGACTAGCAGAGCCATGGAGGCACGCCGACCTAAGATAGGCTCCCAGCACCTGAGCGTGAGGGCTGGCGGAGCCTCAGAGGCACGCTGACCTGAAATTAGGCACCTAGCCTCCGAGCAGGTGGACTAGCGGAGCCACGGAGGCACGTTGACCTGAAATTAGGCACCCAGCCCCCGAGCACGAGGACTGGCAGAGCCACGGAAGCACCCTGATCAGAGATAGGCACCCAACCCCTGAACGTGAGGACTAGCAGAGCCATGGAGGCACGCTGACCTAAGATAGGCGTCCAGCCCCCGAGTGCGAGGACTGGAGGAGCCACAGAGGCACACCGTGAGACTTAACAGAAAACCCACGGATTTCGTCTATCACGTGCACCATAACAAGGGATCCATGGATTTTGTTGCTAGGTTTACACCATCAACTTCTTCAAAAGCCAAAGGGGCGCAGTTCCATTTTCATTTCCACTCCACTCGCACTCAAACACCAACACCGCCAACACCATCACCGCCGCTCCTGAGAGCCTGTCACACCCGATTTTAAAACAAAACCAAGTGCTATCAATATGTATGCCAGAATCTAGTTTCATACATATAGTGACATCATAAGTGAATCACAGCAACAATATCACATAAAGAAATATAAATAAAGACTTACAAGTCTATCAGAGAAATATAGCTTAATCTTGAAAACGGAGACTCCAAACTTCACAGGCAATCGACTGGGGTTGCGTACGCCTAGAACTTAGCATCATCTTCAGAAAACTTCACACACCTTCCTCTTCTGAGCAGCAGTAAGCAAGGGTGAGTACACTTACGGTTGGTACTCAGCAAGGCCACAAGAAATAACTAGAATAACGATTTAAGTCCATCTTCAAGTTTGATTAATCATGTGAGGGTCCAGCCCACTCTTGATCGTGAGCATGGCTGATCGATCAGTATTACACTCTGCAGAGGTTGAACACTTTCACCACAAGTCGTGTAAAAGCTTAGAAGAACTTTAGACGCAACCATGCTGTGCTGATCAGGCACTCATCACACTACCGAGGTGTGACTGCATAGGAACGCTACGAGGCCTTTACAAAGATTCCCTAGTAAGGATAGCTCGCTAAGTTTTCATGATCAGCGCAATGCATAAACCTCTCTAGTGGGCATAGGGTCTTAGCAAAGCTCCCTTGCCAAGAGGGCCGGGTTATACACCTACTACTGTCTCCCCCTCTTGCCCCTTTCGGGTAAAACTACCACGAACTAGAGTTTCTAATTAATTAGCCAAGACAAGAGCCATATAGTTCTCGTGGTTGCACTGTTTTCCAAGGTGGTCGCTCCATGTTCCAATTAAAATTATCATGATATTATGAACAAAGCATAGGTACAAGGATGGTTAGGGACACTTTCCTTTCTCCAACGTAAAGTTATTCTTACTGCTCTTCAGCTCTTGCTCTCTTAATCTTCAAATCTTTCAAACAACGATCCTTCTACTTGATGCAATCACTGGCACAAACATACAAGCAAACAAACAAGTACAACTAAGAACAATACACTACTCAAAGAAAAGCTTTAAAAGAGCGTACTAAAGGATAGAGCTCAATTCTAGGATCATGCAAATGCTGGAAATGCTGAGAACGAAACTATAGCCGACAAGGCAAAACTATCAAGAGGTTTGATTTATAAAAGAAATAAAAAGACTATATGCTTGATCCATTTTAATTAAATAAAATCATGCACATAGGTTATTTCAGAGAAATACCCTATTTGGAATTGAGCAAGTTATATTTAATCATTGAAAACACGATAAACTTAATCATATTTTATTTGTAAATACTCAAGTATAAGTTGTGCCAATTTAACAATTAACTTTAGAAACCCAGAGCATGTATATAAGACATCTAATTGAACAACTTAGTATTTCGTGTTCAACTAAACATGTTAATGTGGAAAAGGCATTTATAATATCATTAAGCATATTAACTTTATTTATGAAAACCAATGTATAACACTAGATATCTTTTATTTAGAAGAGCTAGTTATAAATAGGAATTAATCATTTAAATCTTAGTTTATGAAAATCGGGATAGAACCTAATCAACTTTTATTTAGAAAACTAATTGAATAAGAATTAGTCAAGTTCACATTTAACTTTGATTTTAAAATCAAGCAACATGTAAACACACACTGCTAGCGCATAAGTTAAGGTGAAACAAACGAGAACAACACAAACAGACTACTCTAGAGCATAGAAGAAAAGCGTAAACTATAGTTTAGGAAAGACTAGTCTACGGAGAGAACAACTAGGCCGCACGGGCAACAAACTAGTCAAAGCTAAACTGAACTAGTTTGTGGAGAAACAAACTAACAAGATTGGCTCTAAAGAGATGGTTGCAAAAGGTTTAGCCATAAAGAACATAGCTGACTCACAACAAGACAACTAGGATATAGGACAGCTATGAACTGGATATAGGATTATAGGAAAAATAGGGACAAGCATGATCAGACTACTAGGTAGAACAAAAACTCTAAGATAAACTATTTGGATCACTAAAGCAACTATGCTTGAAAAGGAAAAGCTTGGTTAGATGTATAGAAGAAACAGGGTTTGAGCTGAAACTAGAACTGGAAAGATCTAAAGCTTTACAAAATACTAGATCTTCAGAAGAGTGTGGCGGAACCACCTCAGATTAGCTTGATTAAGCAGAGTTAAGTCGCCTAACATGCGACACTTCTGCCTAAACCGAGCTAACACGAAGTGCCGTCGGATTTCATCCGATTTAACCACTTAAACAGGATCGAGTTTAGCAAACCCACACGAAGGTGAGTGGTTACAGAGAATACAACAAGTCCACTGAGTTGAACAAGTTTTACCCATTTAGTTCGGCCATAAAATCCAACATCAGAGTTTTACAAGATTTCAAGAAAACGACAGAGAAACACTAGCGGAAGACTTCGTCGGGGTCGGATGTCCGGGCGAGGCCAGCCAGAACATCACTGAGTCCTCTCCTCGCCGTCCGAGGAGGGGTCCCACTCGACCATCCAGCCTGGCGGGAGCTGGGGCGGCCAAGCACCAACCGGAGAGGGGTCGGAAGCGGCAACTTCACCTGAAAACAGAAGCCACAACAAGGCTGAGCTACTAAGCTCAACAAGACGTAACCGATAGGAGTAAGGGCTACTCCTCCTTCTAGACATGCAAGCTGTTTGGCTTAGAGGTTTGTTTGCCAAAAGCACTAAGTAACCCTATTTTCAAGTTTTAGCTCCGGTTCTAGGTTCATTTACCAGTCTAGGTTGTGCAACCTATTCTAAGCAATCATAGAGCCAAACAAGATGTGTAGATATAACAACAAATATTGCCATCATCAGATTCCTCATTTACTCAGGGTGACATAGCGATCAAGCAATCTCAAACTGTGAGAGGCAGACGAATCGATTCGAGTTCTTTAACCATGCATGGTGAACCTAGCCTCACGACATCCGCGCACCCGGAGGTCGCTTCCTGTGTCGGCCTTCCCCATCAATCCCCTAACCCGTGTCGGGCCCATTTCCTTTGGTGCAAGGTTCCACAGACCCGGCCTCTGCCGTCCTGTGACCACACATTGCCACCACGTGCGACAACCAGCAGGGGAAACTCCGTTCCAAGAACAATGGGGCGACCGCTCACGTCTAGGTTCGATCCGGTACTAGGCTTCCTCATCCCATACTAAGTATGAGGCTAGTACTTTCAAACACTTGATCACGAACACCACCATTGTCGAGCCTTAGCAAGATTTCATAGACAGACGGGGCGACCATCCGACCACCAAAGAGTTACCCAAAACCCTGCCCCGTCCATCGTCCTTATAGTTATAACAGGAGAGTAAACATGCAACTCCTACAACTCGCGAGTGACAGGAGATCACTCGACTTTTACCGTCTCCTAGTTAAGCAATGCAGCTACTCGGTCCAACAGCTAGTGCTCAGATCATGGGGACAACTAAGTCATGCATCTAGGGTTTCACACAACTCCTATACATAAATGCACAAGCAGGTTACAGAAGGCATGCGCAAGTCTGGTAAAACACATAGGACTTTCATGCAACCAGGGCTTGCCTTCAAGCAAGGAGGATGGAAACTGCTCGACTTCTGGGGCGACTTCGACTTCGGAGGGCAGGAGCTCGGCTACAGCTTCTTCTTCTGGCGCCGGGTGAAGCTCGTAGAAACCGTCGGCGAGGTGCAGCTCTACACGAATGCATTGCAAGGGTTAGCTTATACGGTTATTTCAACAGCAACACTGGCTCGCCTGAGCCCAGAAACTCGCAACAAAGAGCAGGAGGTTATGGTGGTTCGAGAGAGCTGATGATGATCAAAAGGTAAGGGTAGGAAGGAACTAGTGGTCTGATCCTTGAACTAGAGGATGTGATAACTGGGGGTCCTTAGACGCAAGCGCTGAAGGGCTCCCAAGTTTTACACATACACCCTTGAGTTGAAGAAAAAGATCACAGCCAAGCCCTCGGGCAAGGCGGACAAAGGGTCGGTGGAACAGACAGGGTCGAACGAGACGGAACCGGGGTCGGGCGGATAGGAGGGGTCGGGCGAGGCGGACTGGGGTCGGCAACTCACCTTCTTCCTGAAAGGAAAGCTTGGGGTCGGGAAGAAGCAGACTTGGGCGGAGGGACTAAAGCTTCGAGCAAGGGCTAAGACTGGAAATGCTCCGGCGGCGGCGCTGCTTCTTGCAGATCACAAGAGAGCTTGTACGCAGCACGGAGGAGCAAGCTGCTGGTGACTTGGAGAAAACTGAGGGAGAACTGAGAGAAGAACTCCTCAAAAGCTGGGTGGGTGGCGCTAGGAGCTTGAGCAGGGAGCTAGAGAAGGCTGAAGGCAACAAGAGCGGAGGGAACTCTGGCGACGGGGGCATTCCTTTTATAGCTGCTGGAGCATAGGAAAGGAAACGGCACGGAGAGAGAGAGAAGGGAAGCGGCGCGAAGGCCGGGGAAAGGCAATGGAGTGCTCTGCCGGGGCGGCGATTGAGCGAAGAGGGCGGTGGTGCAGAACTCCGGGGGTGACGCCAGCGATCATTGCGTTCTGCCGTCAGGGCGGCGTAGGAGCGGGTAGACTGGTGGTTGAGATTTGGCGGAAAGCGGGCGTCGCCGTGCGGAAGAGGTGATAGAAGCGACCGGTTTAACGGCGCTAGAATCGAGGGCGCACAGGTGAGAAGACAGGCGGACGCGGGCGCGGGGGAGAGTGCGGAACAACAGATTGTCGGGCGGCTTCTGACAGAGTGGGGAAAGGAACTGTCGCGGCCGCGGTCGGGGTTGGCGGTGGAGGAATCGTCGTGTAGCGGCGACCGGGCGGCGCAACTGTGGCTGAAGGGACGGAAAAGACGGGCGACATCGGGCTCTGGGGCTGGGATCTGGTGGCGTGATGATGGGCGCGGGAGGCGAGGTTCTGCAGAAAGGGGTGCAGAGGGCTTCCGCTGCCATTGGGGAAAGGGGATGCGGGAACCCACTCGGTTGCTTGCCAGAGACAAAACTGAGCGGCAGGCGTCGGAGAAGACGAGCCACGCGACAGGAAGACTCTGAGGCAGCCATGCAACTCGAGTGCGGCTGTCGCGGGGGATCTAGAAAAGATCTCGCGGGTCCACCGGTGGATGGATCGGACGGGTGAGAAAGATCAGCAGAATCCGACGGTGGGCTGAGCTCACCGGGGTCGGGAGAGGAGCGAAGCGGGAAGGGGTCGGATCTCAGGGGTCGGGACCGGCGGAAAACTGAGCACTTAGGTGCGGTCAAGCAAAACAGATGACTAAGGTTAAGGGCTGCGATCAAGACTAACTGGAAGGCTTAGGGGTCGGTCGTTACAAAGAGATACTGAGCTAAAGCTGACAAAGAATGGCTATCGAACGATTTATGTTTATGACAGCACAAAAGACTAGATGCTAGGTTTTTTTTAATTTTGCAAAACATATGTAAAGGATATTTCAGAAACAAAATACCCTAAGTTGGAATTAATGCAATTTATACTTTATTTGCAAAGACCGAGGTAAACCATAGTCAAGTTTTATTCATAAATATCTGTGATAAATTATACCCATTGCACACTTAACATTAGAAAGGTGAGAACAACTAATCGAATAAACACATATGTCGTGTTGGCTAAACAAACTTTATTTAGAAAACACATTTCATATTGACATTAGTCATTTTATCAATACTTAAGAAAAATTGAGTTATAACTTAACCGTATTTTAATTACAAATATTGAAGTATAGATTATACCATATAGTTTAGAAAGGCTAAACTATATGAAACATCTAACGTATGCTTTATGATTCTAGTGGATCAAATTGTTATTGAAAACATATTCACATTGGTATTAATCATGTTAAGATTTATTTATAAAAGCCGGTGTAAAAACCTAATCATCTTTTATTTAGGAAAGTTGATTTGAACATTAATCAAATTAAGTATGGTTATGAAAAGCCGAGATACACTCTATATTAATTTGATTTAGAAAACTCAATTAAATAGTATTAGTCCAGTTAATATTGTTTATGAAAAACCGATGTAGACACTACTTAAATTCTCATTAAGAAAAGGCATTCAAATAGGCATTAATAAAATTAATATTAAATTTATTTTTGAAGACATGCATGATGAAAAACATCGCCACTATCATATAATTTATGTTATCATGAGCCTAACACAACTTGAACGGATTAAAACGAAGCTAAAACATAGATTCTGTGAGCTAAACAGGATTGGAAGGACCTAGATGTGATTAACTATAGACTTCAGCGTCTAGCAAGGAAGATTAACAAGACACATGGCACAGTGCTTGTGAATAGATCTAAGGTCGGAGTTAGATCTGCATAAGTTCACAACTTGGGTTCAGTTGAAAAGATCTAACTTCTTCAGGGGGTTATTTGTAGGTTTGCCAAGACACAAAGAAACTACTAAAGATTAAAGGATCTTTTAGGGGGCTAAGTGCAAAAACAGCTTATCTTCAACCCCCGGCCGGCCCTATCCACTCGGTCGGCTAGTCTGCCAGCGGCTCTTGGGCCAAGAGGGGGGGCACTTGGCGGCGGCGGCCGGGACAGGGGTGACGCTAGGCGGCGGTGGTGCGCGGCTCGCGGTGGCGGCGCACAGGGCCCAAGCCATGGCTGGCGGTGAACGGCATAGGAAGAAGATATAGAAAGAGGGGATTGCTAGGGACGGAGTTCAAACTTGTGCTTGAATGGCAAAATGGATCGAGAACGACGATACGAACGTGATGGTGTGCTCACCTTCGGCCGAAGACTTACGATTTTGCTGGATTTGGTCGCCAGAGTTGGAGAGGAGCTTACCAGAGTTGGGGAGGATGATGGAGCCGTCATCGGATTCGCACAATCCACCACACCATGGCGTAGAGCTCGAAGAGTGGAGCTCCATAGTGGTGTCAGTTTTCACCGGAAGTCCATGGTTTCGTCGGAAAAGCTCACTGGAGTTTGACGAAGATTGAACTTTGAAGTATCTACGGAGCTAGGAGAGCCAACTCGCGTAAAGGTTATCCTCGCGGCGAGACATATATATATATATATATATATATATATATATATATATAGGCCGGGTTCAGAAAGAGTTATTTTTGGGTCGACTTTTCTATTTTCTGAATTTTTGGACTTATTTATCTGCACGAAAACAATTCCAGAAATAGCCGGACTCATTTTGTAAAGCGAGAAAAATATATAGAAACTTCCAAAAATTCCGAGATAAATGTCAGAGTTGGATTGGGACACAAGGAATCCATATAAAATACTTGGAATCTATGAAAGGAATATAGAGCCTTCTAATAAATAGATTTAGCTCTTAGAAAAAGGAGAATAAATTCTAGAAAAAGCTAGAAAATTCTCGGAAGGGTCTGGACATCATATAAATGCATATTAAAACCTTTTTCACTCAAGAAATACCTAGATGCCTTGGCATGAATGCGCACACAAAGAACAACTTTATTTAATTCAGAAAAACAACCAATTGTTTTTCCTATACTACATTTCCTATCAAGAAAATAAATGTTGGGAAAAATTTAAAATTATGAGAAAATCATTGTTTAATTATTCCTTTTCATCACATCCTGAAATTCAAAAATTTTAGGGTGTGACAGAGCCCTAGTCACGCCGCTGCATCTGTAAACCACATCCATCGCTCATCCACCCGAAGGCTATAATCACTACCACCACGCCGCCATTCCCCGCTGTATGTGAACTAAGCGGCCTGCCTACATTCAATCTCATCGCAAGGGTTAGAAACCGAAGAAATGGTGGTGGAGCAGGCACCGTATCCATCCACCTACTGGATGAAGTCCGTGATGACTGAGGAACGGATCCAGGCCCTCGTTGATCTTAGCCTGCTTGAACCCAAATCCCTCCTGGACTGGAAGGTGATCGAGGGCTAGGAGTTCCCAATCGAGGATAAGGCCGAGGACGTCATCTTTGTGGCATTCTTCGAGTGGGGATTCGGGATCACGATGGGGATTTCTTCCGTGGATTGCTGGAGTACGACAAGATTGAGTTAGTGCATCTGAACCCTAACTCCATACTCGACATCATTGTGTTTATCCATTTGTGCGAAGCATTTCTCGGAATCCCCCCCCCATTTTAATATGTGGAGATATATGTACCAATTGAAACCGGTGACGACGAAGGGGAAACCAAGGGTAATCGGTGGTTATGGATTTTTGCTGCGGCCGAAGAGGGTCATCGAGTATTTTGACCTGTAGCTCAAAGATTCAAACAAGGGGTGGCACAAGGAGTGGTTCCTTGTTGCCAACCAGAAGCCCGAGTTGCCACCTCGTGTCGGGTATGCACTTGTGACAAGGCCGGAATGGTCGAACCAGCTAACCTCTGAGGAGATGGTCCAGTTCAACCAGCTGCTAAAGGAGATTGCCGACCTGAAGAGATGTGGGCTCATAGCAGGAGCTGTGAGCATCAATTTCTCCCAAAGATTAACACGACTAATCAAGGACAAGGTCCATCCAGCGTACGAATACTCGGGACCACTGGATCCGACCCGGGAAGTACAGCGGAAGGTTACCTCGGAAGAGGTCACCGGCTGGGTTTGCGAGTTCTTCGATGGCATCACCAAGAACAAACACTGCCCCAAGGTGTACTCCCTCCTGAGGCCGGCCGATCTGGTAAGTTATTGATTTCATCATTTGGCTTATTTTCTTCGCTTTTGCATCTATTTTTGCTTGATACTATTTTACTTTTTAGAGCCAAGGGTGTGAGTTTTTCTATCAGGCACCGCTTCTGTTGACAATCCTAATGATGGTGGACCCTGCATCACCACATGAGGACCTAGGAGATCTGCTTAACTCCAGTGCAGAATCCAAATCGGCGCGCATGGTGTGCGCGGGCGTGCCAGTCAGTTTGACCATTCAACTAACAAGGTGGAGATAATTCTCTCGAAGTTCGATGGAGTCGGCCGATCGGGCCGATTTAATATAATTTACAATAACCATCAGCCAGACGGCTGATAGAAAACAGGATGTTGTTGAGCTGCTGCTCCACCATAGCTAGAGCCACAAGCCGATGAGATCTAAACTAAACTCTCCACCAATATCTCTAGGTGAAACCACAGCGATGCGCCCGGTAGTTGCAGTCTAGAAATATTTAGCAGGATGTTAATCTGAACCTCGCCCGCCGATGAATCCAATCATAACGAAACTTAATCCCAACAGCACTCGAAAGGGTAGCCAAGATTAAGATGCAACAGGCTATTAAGAATAGATCTATCGTCTATTCCGACAGAATTAATAACAATTAATATGTCGTAAACGGCAAGACAATAGAACAGACAAATATCAGCCGATGCAAGCTTAATCAAGGCGGGATAACTGGTGAATACCGTAGATCGAGACAGAAGCGATGCGCCGTAAGTCAAAGATCCAAGATACTCGATAACTGGTAGATGAAACTGACGAAACCACAGCGATGCGCCCGGTGGTTAAAGCCTAGAACACCTGGTGACAGAACTTGCAGCTCGCCAGAGATCGAGGTCGATGCAGCCCAGCTTGCTAGAAGGAACTCGTCGAGAAACTACATTACTCCTACTCCTAGGGCAATGGCGTGGAGCCGAAAGGTAAAGGTAAATATGTTTGTTTATTGATCGTGTGATGATAGTTACAATGGCCAGGACCCTTTATATTTATTTATAGGGCGGATAGCCTTTGACGTTACATAATTGGCATTTTAATCACATACAAGGCAAGTCACGTACATAATATTTTCTAATCAAAACTCTATCTCTAACTAACCCAACTCTATCTCTAATCAAGCTTATCCCTAACCAACTCTATCTCCAAATTTTATTCTATAAAACAACCTCCCGTACGTGCGCTTCCCTTGGATGCCAAACTGTTGGAACTCTTGCCGTGTACATGTGTGCGTTGACTTCTTTTAATCTTCTAGCTTTCTTGCTTTCTCTTTCTTCATGCACATGTTCCTGATCTCTACGGCCAGCTCGCAAATAGCCTTAGTTAGGAGATTTTGTCATTTTTTGCATCATCGGCCGATTCCTTCCTTTCACAGCATATTTCCAAATTTTGGTGTTAACAGCTTCCTAGAAGGGGCGAACAACAGCGACCCAAGATTCGCCCAACCACTAAGACCAACCAGCTACCTGCTGCCTTGGACTCGGAGTCAGACTCCTATTTTGACAACTCTGGCGAGGACGTACCAGTCCAGGGTAGCAGGACAGAGGCTAGGGGCACGACTCTTGTTAGGCGGCAGACGCGCTAGGCCATCTGCAAGGTGGTGGAGCCCAAGGTGCTAGAGGCAGAAAAGCTGGAGGCGAAGAAGAAGAACACAAGAAGATGGGTGCCATGAAGTCGAAGGCACTCACTGTGGCGGTGGCATCCCCTACGAAGACCTCGTCCGGGGTGCCAAGCGATGACTCCGAATCGCCCAGCCCAGCGGCCAAGAAGAAGAAGGCCGAGCTCCTTGAGACGACCGCAGCTAACACAGAGCGGCTGAAGATGGAGATCCACGGGAGAAAGCAGAACGAGCCGATCCTCCCGCCGCCAGCACCTCTTCGCCCAAAGTTCCGAGCGAAGAAGAGCACATTGTGAGTATGATCATGGCGTCGTATATTGTTGGAAATTTTGTTTGTACATTGCTTTGCTTTATCTCTGTGTTTCGCCGTCCGAGCTGGAAATCAGTGAAGGAGGATGAGCCGGGACTGCAGGGCGCTGGCGCCGGGACCCATGGAGAAGGTCGGACTCCTGATGCGACCATAGGGGCTGCATTGATGACGTCTGTCTAGGCTAGGAGCAAAAGTGGCCTGGAGACGGGACGTAAGGGGCCCGAGCCAAGGTCATCACCACGCCAGGATGTCACCAACGACACCACTATATCCGCACGTGGGGCCATAGATGCCAGTGTAAGGGTGCAGATGGAGGAGGTCTCCAGGCAAGCGTCGGTCGACACGGAGGCAGCGGGCTACAATGCCGACACTGATGCCCACAAAGATGAGTCCACCATGCTAGACTTCTCCGGGATGGCCTTGGCGCAGGATGCTGCCACCAACAAGAAAGATGTTGCCATCCTGAAGGAATCCGCGGCCAAGGTCAGAGAGGTGTTATACATAAGTTGGCCGACCAATCAGGCTATTCATTCCGTCCCTATCTTTCATCCTTGAATTGTCGGAGTAACTTTTGTACAGAATCTGACCGAGCATGCGCACAAGAGGGTGGACGCCAACCACCACACCGAGGAGTATCGCCTCGAGGCCGAGCACTTGAAGGCCGAGCTCAAGAAAGACAAGGAAGATGCCATAGAGTAGATCTGATAGAAGGATCAAGAGATCAAAGAGAAAAATAAGATCACCATGGAGGTCCAGGGAAACCTTAGCGCTTTGTTGACTAGTACGACTTTGTTCCTTATGGAAGATCTACCTTAGGTGGATGAGGTCAGTATCTTTTCTTGAGTTATGTTATTTTGCAAATGCCCACAAGAAAGAGGATTGGCTTAAAAGAGACATCAAAGAATGTGAGGAAGCTAATGCCCCACTGCAGCAAGAGCACAATGTCGCCGTGAACCGCGAGTATGCCGTGTCACAAAAACTGGCCTATGAGGCAGGCTTGCGCAAGGATATGAACCGGTGTTTGCTTGATGCTATGAATAGTCTCCAGCATGATCAGGTGGTCATTGCAGGTTTGGAGTTGGAGCTGAAAGACCTGAGGTCAGCCGCGGGCTATGTGATGGACCTGATTCAGCCCGTGGCCAACCCTGATGAGCTAGTGCTGCTACTAGACCGCCTGAAGAGTGCTCCATTTCGACTGAAGGCTTTAATGAAGGAGACCACTGTGGAGTGCGCCAAGAACGTCATGGCACTTATGAAGACGCACTTCCCCCGCTGGCCGTCGAGCGCGTCGAAATGGGGATTGATGAGGATTTTGATGCTAATAACCTCCCGGAGCTAGTTGAGCAATATCAACAAGCCGTGGAGGATGTACTTAAAGAACTAGACTTGTAAATGAAAAACTATAAAATGTATCAATATGTGACATGAGACAAGGAAACTTGTTGATTAACTTTATGTGAATAGAAAGCCTCCATTCCTACTTTAGTTTTTATGATAGGACATTGTGTAGGTTAGGCCTGTAGTCGCTAAGGGCCCAGCCTTGCTTGGCCAGTACTCTACTGAGAGCGGATCTCAAGCTTATAGAGGGGTAGATGCAAGGTTGTCTGGGTTTCATGAGCTTGGATGTCATCCACACGAGTTATTCATACTTGCCGTGAGAGGTGTAGGAGAAGAGGTGAGACCCAAAGGTCAGCACGTAACGGGGGAACCCCCGAGGGTAAAGGCGAGGGTGGGGTCTGTCAATCAGGTCAGATAGCACCCGAGCGTGAGTAAGAGCTTGGGTAAGAAAGAAGGTAGTAGATACACAAACAAACTCTAAGCTTTTATTTATTCAATGTAAAATGTAAAGAGAGTACATAGCTTTTAGGTCCTAAGGGTAGAAACATTGCAGGTGTTGAATGTTCCCTAGGTTGGGCCGCCTAAGCCATCCACCCACTGCAGCCGGTAAGTGCCGGGCTTGATGACCTCTTTAACGATGAAGGGCCCCTTCAAGGAGGTTAACAGCTTGTGCATGTCCTTGGTGGAGGGACCACAGGGGGCCCTCTTCCGAGGTCGGGAGGGCCCCGATCGGGGCTGGTGCTGGTGGTCTTGATGGTCGGTGGTTCGTCATCATCGTTGTGGCTGTGCTTGCCGTCCTAGAATTGGGCATGCTCAACCTTATCGATCTGTGTTGGTGTGAAGGTTGACAATCTGCATCATGTGTCCGACCGTCTTGTGAGCGGCCTGGAACATGGTATGGGACATCGAACAGTTCTTGAGGTCGGTACAGAAGTTCCAGATGACGTCGTGGTTATTAGCGCCATCTAGCCTGTTGCGTTTGTTGAAGAAGCGATTGATGTATTCGCGAAGAGTTTCCTTCTTCCACTATTGAACTTGGCCGAGGTCTTGCGTGCTTCTAGGTCGAGCATTGTGGGCCTCCTTCTCCGCATCGTGGTTTGGCTGGTTGCCGACCCCTGGGGTGCCAAAGTCGCGGTCGTATTGGGCGCACCGGCAGAGCTCCGCCTTATCCTGCTCCTAGTGACGGTTGTTGAGTTCACCATGGAGGTCACGGCGGTTGCAGAGACTGTTGCAGAGATTGTGATCAGGGTGCTGACCAGGCCAACCGCGGCGTTCGCTGTTTCCTCATCCGTCGCGGCAACAACTATCGCGGTGGTGTTTAGCTAGTCGGCGATCATCGCCGTCGAGATGGTGGTCATTGCTTTGGGACTGGTCCGCCTCCTCCTCTTGAATGGGTTCCAGCCAACCACCCCTGCAGCGACTATGATCGGCTCGGCTATGATCGAATCTACTCTGAGTAGATCGGCTTCGAGAATGTTGGGTAGATGTAGATCTGGAGACAAAGACCTCCCTGTTAGGCAGGGTGTTGCTGTTCTCGTTGCTTTCATCATAGGAGTTAGGAATTAAGCGAAGCGAGGGACTTGAAACTTGCCACAGTCTGTAAACTGGGTGGGTTCGGGTGGGTCTTCAGATTGGATCTGAAACGATTGCGCGAGTTTTTCAGAAAAACGCAGCAGCTGAGTTCTTGAGGCCAAAAGGGGTGCGGGGAGTAGTGTCGTCTTAGAGTGGTTGATGCACTCAGCAATGGTGTTGCTGATGTGATCAAGCCCCATGATTAGATCAGAGGGCGTGGGTGGGTGGGTTGCTGCCAGGATGTGATGGACCCTCTTGAGAGAGAGAGAGAGAGAGAGAGATCACCGACCTACTGGGCAAGCGGCGAGATGACCCTCGGGTGAAGACCTTACTTTGTCAGTGCAGGTCTGATGAATGTCGGGCTAACGGTGGACGCTGAGTCGACGAAGGAGATGGTGGAGTTGGAGTCCACCGGCATGCTCCAAAAGCAAAGCTGGATCGGTTTCATGAGGAAGTCCTTCATGCTCTTAGGGAAGATGACACTGGGGTGGGATGCCATCAAGCTCGCTGGGGAGGATCTCACAATCACCCCCTACCTGGCGCACCAGCTGTCGGTAGATTTGTAGGCAGGGGAGATCGCAAGATCAAGAACTCGAATGGTAACATAGAGACGCAAGGTTTTAGACAGGTTCAGGCCTCCAAAGGGTAATACCCTACGTCCTGTGTTCTGGTGGATTGTATTGCTAGTATGGAAAGCCAAGAGTTGAGATGGGATGATTTGCGGTGAGTTGAGGTGAGTTACCCTCGTGGGGTGTCCCTAGCCGCCTTATATAGGCTGACGACCTAGGGTTACATGTCGGATAGGATCTAATCCTAGTCGGTTATTACATGGAAAGCAATCTGAATCAGTTTACATCAAATATCCCATGATATCTAGGTTGAATCCATTCGCCTGGCCTCCTAGCTTGTGCTCCACACATCTTCATGCCTTGGCCCACACGGCATGGTTGGGCGGGCCCACTTGTCAGGGACGACCAGTATCCTAGTCAGTGGGGACCCATGGGTACCCTTATCCGTCACCATGCTTATCATCAATGCTTGTGGACAAAAATCTTTAGGCAAGCATGCTCATCTAAGTAGTTGATGTTTGAGATATGGTTTGATGATATGCTTCACTCTTGACGTTTAAGTGCTTGGGAACTTTATTTGAAAAATTTGAAAACCCTTTGCAAAGCTTTTCTTTGATACACCAAAGTCCTACCAAAGCCATATGATGAGATACCTTGAAAACCCTATACACATATGATGCTTGTCTTTGCATTGAGTTTTGTCAAATTGTTGTGACCCTTGAGAGGATTCTTTTCATACTTTCATGATTGAGATTCACGTGCACACTACCCTTGCTATGCTCATATGAGAGTAAGCATTGTACCATCCATCCATTCCACAAAATAAATGCTCCACCATATCTGTTGATCTCTCTCCATTTATTGTTACAAAAGAGACATGGGCTATTGAAAAAAAATGTTGGACACATGAAGGTCCAAGCATTGAAAAAAAAGTTGGAAACATGAAGGTCCAAAAAAAAGAGAAAAAAGAAGAAGAAAGATAGCCATTTCTCAAAAGAAATTACAAAAGGGGAGAGATCATATAAAAGAGGAGTTTCCATTTCATCAACCATTCACCATCCAGCATATCCATACACATGCACATCTTGATCTGATTCTATGACTTGTTTTTCTCCTTGATCTCATTTTTGACTTTGCAATATATGTGATACAAGTATGCCTTATCCTTCATACCCTACCTTGAGCCACACATATAGCCATCATTAGAAGTAGGTGTGACAGTCTGAGTAATTAAGAACCTAAATCAAAGAATCAACAGAGGGATTAAGGAATAAATTAGAGCTAAATCTAAATTGCTAAGAGTTCAGATCCAAAAACACCTCAAATTTTGCTAAGTTTTAAAACTCCTTTGGGTTGATAATCACTAGTGAGGCCAACAAAAACATATCTTATATGAGAACTTAAATTTTGGCCAATATGAAAGTGGTAGATCTTTTCAAAATGAACACCTTTCCCATCAAAGGACATCTTCTGATTTTGAGCATAGGGAGTTCAAAACTGAGTTGAAGTTCGATCAAATTTCAATCAAATTCCAAAAATAGCTTTGACTGATGTCCGCCAAAATTCCCGCAATCCTAATTCCAAATCCATCAAGTTCCTCATATGTCGGCCTTTATAAAAGTTATAGCCCACACCTTGAACTCCAACTTTTATTTTTGGAAATGCCAGCACAAAGATCAAACTTGGTGAGAAAATACGCGTTAAACATGACACCTTTGCACGACATGCATCACAAGCATATTTGTGCATTATTGAGCATCATGAACATCCTTTTGTGCAATTGAGCATCATGAGTAGCACTTGTGCATAAATAAGCATTTTGACCATGCATTGCTTAAGTCACATAAAAGTTGTTTATTGTTGAAAAACCAAATTTGTGAAGCAACCCCAATTTCTTTCATACAACTATGCCTCCTATTATTTTATTCAAATACTAGATACACTTTAGTGATTTTAAAATATTTTTACCAAATTTTCAGAGATGTTTGCTTATGCCAAAAATTCATTTAAAGTTCAATTTTGGCTATTTTGTTTTGTCAATTGCATGAAAACTAGAACAGCTCTTGCTGTGATTTTTATTTCATTGTATTCTTTGTGATTTTACCTTTCAAACGAGTATTTTTGGGCAATTTTTGGATGAGTGTAGCTAGGATAAATGAAGGGAGAAAGTTGAGCTAGTTGTTTTTGTTTGCTTTTCTCACGGGACCCACAAGTCAGTTACCTTCTTCCTACTCCGTCAACACACGCATGCTGGATGGCTGGCACGGATGCTGAAGATCACCGGTTGGCCAGCTCTGCAGTGCCTGCAGGGCTCTTTCTCGCCGATAGGCCGCCCTAGCACCGCCCATGTGCTTTCCCTCCACTCCACGCCTCTCCCCGGCAACGATTGGGTAGTGCCCCTCCCAAATGGCATGGACACCACGTGACTGACATGCCCGAAGCTCGCCCTCACCACCAATGCCGTGCCCGGTGCTGTGTCACCTCACCCGTTCTTATCCTCACCTCGCCCCGCCTATAAAACCTGAGAACCGACCTCCCCCAAACTCGCACCATCTCTTGCCTCCATTACAGCACAACCAAAGCTCCAAGCTCCTCTGTTCGCCGGTGAAATTCGCTATGGTTGGCAAACCTCCAACCGATTCCTCGTGCAAGGAGTTTCCCCGAGCCATCCTGCATCTGTTTTGCTACTCCCCAGCCTCCCTCTCTCGCCGGGCAGGCGCCTCCACAGCAAGCCTCTCTGCTCCATCCTTTGCTGCCGTGAAGCTCCTATTGCGCCACCCCTCCTCATTACTGCACCATTGCTGGTGAGCTCCCTGCCCCTGCTACTCAATCCCGCCATCTCTCCCTGCCGCCCTGCTGCAAAGTTGCTCGGTTTTTTTTGTTTGCTAAAGTAAAAGTGTTGCAAACTTTGAAAATGCATAGAAACTTGTAGAAACATGCTAAAAATTTGAGTCTTGTTTTGTTGGATTCCTTGTGAACTCTAGTTTATTTCAAAAATTATTTTGTGCACGTTGCTGTTTTAGATTTTGTGATATGATTTATTTTGTGTGAAAGCCATTAAATCTTTTATAAATCACATAGTGCTCTAAAAATTGTGAAATCTCTTTTGTTAGCCTCCTTTTAACATGCATGTTTCAGATCCATAACTTGTGTTAGTAGAATACACGGTGTTCCTACTGTTTTAGATTTAAATGCTTACTTGCTATGTTAATATTGCTAAGTGCATGATAAATAGTGGAAAATTGATAAAATGATGATACCACCTCTTTTAGCCTTTGTGTTCCACATAGAATCTAGGTAAAGTGCTGTTGATACTTGTCTGGTTGATTTACAAACCTTTTTAGATTTAATATGCTTAATGGTAGTTTAACTTATTTAATCTATATCTCCACATTAAAAATTGATTTTGAAGTGAATCCAACTCTCATGATTTTGTATTGATTATCTTCTGTTAGTGAAGGTAATTTCATGCTTATCTAGTTTATCATGCAATTAGTTTGTCTCTTCGTTATGACATGTTTTGGTATGGTTTATAGCTAGATTTCAGAAGCTCTCGAGCTTGTGTTGTAGCTCTACTATGCCCTGTCATCCCACTTAAGAATTTTCTAACTAGCATGATCGGATCTTTGTTCATGACCAAATGTGACTTGGCTTTATGCTCAAATTAATCACACTAAAACAATGGTATATAAAGGAAAACTATGAACACACTTGTGTTAGTCTTCATGCATGATTGAAATCCTTAGTTAAGTAGGCATACCTCCTAGTTACCTGAGACTAGTCCTGTGTTGCACTAAAACTTTTTTCTTTATGTTAGAAATATACTTGGTCATGAGATGTGGTTGATTTTTTTTCCTACAAGACTCATAGGCATGTCTAACTTAGTGTGTGCTTAGCTAATTGTGGAACCAAATCCCAATTTTTTTTTCTGCTTGTCCTGTCTTTTAAAAATAATGCCAACCATGTTATCTCAGGGTTTTCTTTGGTAATCCATTTGTGCTCATCTTCAACATATAGATCTTTGCTGTTGTTTGGTTCCTGATTTCGTGCAAAATGGTTTCTTTTGTCATTCTTGTGTGATTTCGAATTGTTGTTAGCAAAGTTGTTTTGTTACTCATTGATTTCTTACTGTTTCATTTATCATTCCATGCATTTCATGAGCATTTGCACTCATAGCATCATCTCTAATGCATGCACGCATTTCATTCTGTTAGAGAGCAATTTGTCGGAGAACGTGACCTTTGAACCCACAGCCGAGGTTGGCATAGAAATCTAGTTTGGAACCAAAGAGAACCAATGCAAGCCGCTAAACATGTTTGTGTCCTACTTTTTAAAACGAAGTTGTTACTATGCATTGCTTTAGGTCATAATAACTTAATCTTGCTTAGTCATGCTCAGTCATAAAATGATGACTTAGTAAAAGAAATGGTCATAGGCTAATCAACACCTTTTCTAATAAGGTTCTTTAATGTTGTGAAAACAAATGAACATAATTGGTAATGTTGGATACAAGAATTGGGCAGTGTGTAGAAGTTGCAACAACCAAAAGTTCACAAGTTAACACATGAAGCAACTTAAGCTAAGAGCTTTTTAAATAAACAAGTCAGTGAATGCAAAATAACTGGAACATGTTTAAGTTGTTTAAAAATTCAGTAATAGGATAACTTTCAAAATGAATTCCAAGAAACACTAAATGACACCTCCTTTCTTTTATGAATTTTAAGTTTTTTAAACCTTATATGTGTACACAATCACCACCAAAGTAAAGCACGAGTTTTATTCACATCACACCTTACTTTACAAGAAAAGGAATGGGTATAACCTAGTATAGGTGAATGTGACCAAAAGCAAAGAAATGTCTATAAACTTGTCTAAGTAAATGTGGTCCAAAACACACCTAAGCTTTTACAATGTTAATGAAATGCAACCTACACATAAAAGCTTGTTTTTGAAATCTTGCATGTGCATCTCGTGTAGAAGCTAACCGTGCTGACAGAACGTACGAGCTCGGCCTGGAACGCGAAGTAGAAGGTTGTCTGCTGAGCTGAACGTAATGAAGGCCTGAATCAAGTTCAGAAGAGCCCAAGGCTGAGTTAAGGCAAAAAGGCAAGCCCCAGAGCATAACCTAGTTTTCTAAAATTATGCACTACTTATACTAGTTATGTTTGTGAATTAAGTTCATAGGAGTTGCTTGAAACCCTAGTTGCATGATCCTAGGTACCTATGTGCTGAATACTAGTATGTTAAGACAAGTAGTTGCAATGCTAAATAGGGACTCGGTAAAAGTCGAGTGATTTCCTATCACTCACGAGTTATAGGAGTTGCTTGTTTACTTATGTTGAAACCATAAGGATGACGAGCGGGGCTAGGCAATTGGTTCTGAATGGGTGGATTGCCTTATCTGTCTATAAGAAAGCTGCTAAGGTCAAAATGTGTTTAGAGTTGTGGTAAAGTGTTTGAAAGTACTAATCTCATACCTAGTATGGGATAGGGAAGCCTAGTACCTGATTGAACCGGGGCGTGAGCAGACTACCCCACTGTCTCTAGAACGGAGTTTCCCTTGCTGCAGCATGTGGGTACAAGGACAGTCATGATACGGCGTCGTCCGAGACTGTGGGGCCTTGTATCCAAGGGAAGTGGCCCTATCCATGTGCTCGGGGATTGATGGGGACAGCTGACAAATGAAGTGGACCTATTGTGGTACGCGGATGTCAGGGGTTAGGTTCACCTAACAAGGTTTAAAAACTCGATTCGAATCATCTGCCTCTCATAGTTTGAGACTGCTTGCCCGCACTTCTGCACTGAGTAAGAAGAGGAACAACAACGATGATCAATATTCATGCTTGAATTAAATTGTTTGTTTACCATACTTGCTTAGAATAGGTGCTTAGCTAGAATCGATAATCAACTAGAACTTGCTGCTAAACTTGAAAGTAAGGATCCAATTTAGATGCTTTTGGCAAAACAAACCCCTCAGCCAAAAAACCTTGCATGTCTAGGAGTCGGTGGAGTAGTTACCACCTGACGGGTAAGCCTTGTTGAGTATTAGTATACTCAGCCTTGCTTGTGGCTATGTTTTTCAAGTGTTGTTGTTGACTTGGTTGCTAGTGTGACTCAGCCATCTCAACTCCCTCTAGGTTAGACTGCTGAGTGGGACCCATCCTTGGTCGGCGAGGATCGTGGTGGTTGATATCATGGCAGAGTTCACCATGGTACTATTGTATCAACGTTAGACTATCATTTACTTCTCCGCTAAGTTTGAGCTATGAACTTGTTGACGCCAGATTTCGTCACAAGTGAAATCGGCGCCAGGAGAAGAGGAAATGGGAAAGTACAGTTAGAAATCGGCCGAATGATGCTACAGTACGGGATCGGCCGATGACTTCTGCCTCGCTTAACCCTTGGGGTTCGGATCGGACACGCCAGGTTCCCGATCGGTTACCCTTTTGCGATGAGGAATCGGCCGATTAGGAGGTTGGAATAATTGGGCCGGTATGGGCTTGGAAAGGAATAGAAGGATGAAGGGGAGATCAGCCCGAGAAGCGTATAATAACCAACCTAGTACGAATCGTACTTGTAAATATTCGTTTTTCTATTTGAATTAGGGATAGAGTTCTAGTCAGATAAGGAGTCGTCTGTACGGGGCTATAAATAGCTACCTTTGTAGATCTGTAATCATCAACTATTCAATACAACCAATTACTATTTCCTCGCACTTACTTTCAAGCAGGCGACTTTGCCAAATACTTTCTTCTTTTTTACGAGTTCGTACGGGTTGGCAGGGCTGCATCAACTTGACCTCCGGCCGATCTTGTAAGTTCCGATTATCGAGTAAATTCTAAGCTTTAACTTCAGGCGCATCGCTGTTGTTTCGTTTAGATTTATTCACCAGTTATTGATATTTACTAGAATTGTAGGTTTTACCTGTTCTTCTAGTTTTTATCACCAGTTATCCAGTTAGGAATCGGCAGTTTTGGCTTTTCTCACATTCTGCTATTTAACTTATTTATCCCACGCATAGCCGATTAGATCTGTTCCTAGTGTTGCTACTGTAGCGTTGTACCGATTACTTCAGACTAGTCATCGTTCACGCTGCTTGATAGTCGGCTGCTCCATAGCCGATTTCTTTATTACGGCAAATCGGCCGATTCGCTGATAAGCTTCCTCGAGATCGGAAATTTAGCCGATCGTGACTTTTGAATCTGACACGTACTCTTCCTTGCCAATCAACAGGTCAGATTGGCTGGCACGCCGCGCGAACCGCACCAGGGCAATCACCCGAACAGGAGTTAAGCAGATTCTCCCGGGTCGTGTGTCGGACGCTGGGGATTCGGTTCACCGATTTCTAGCGCCAACACACTTTTGGCACGCCTGGTGGGACACGGTTATAAGACTCACATGTTTATTCAGATAAAAAGAGTATATTCGGCAGCTGTATCGAGTTCATCGGCCGGTTGAAGAGAAGCATCGGCGGATTGGTTAAAAAAAAAATACAACGGCCGATTGTAGAGAAAGGCATCGGCCGATTAGCGTCAGCCAGTTGGAATTGGAAGAAAATAAAAGTGGCATCGGCCGATGGAAAATTGGTATTGCCGATTGAAGGAAAAAAAAAGAGACCGCGTGGCATCGGCCGATGGAAAATTGGTTCAGCCGATTGAAAAAAAAGAAAGAAAGAAAGAAAAAAGTGGGGCATCGGCCATTCGTGCGTATCCTTATTGATAAAAAAATCAGCCGATTGAAAATTGGATCGGCCGATCAAAAGATATATATATATATATATATATATATATATATATATATATATATATATATATATATATATATATATATATATATATATATATATATATATATATATATATATATATATATATATATATATATATATATATATATATATGCGACATCAATCATTCGGGCGTGGAAGACCATACCAAGCAGCATCCGGAATATCACGAGAAGACAGTACGCGATAGAGGACAAGGCAAAAAGAATAAACAGTGACTCTACTGTGTCCAGGACAATTATTGAGGAACGGAGAGCCGTCCAAGTGTCCAGGCACCAGAAGCCTTAAGCACGAAGCAATTCCAGAAGCCTCTGCCGCGACTATAAAACGAGGTACCGGGTGAAGCATTGAAGGCATCAGGCACCAGACGAGGAAGCAATCGACTGCAAGAGCACCACACTACGAGACCACCAAGATTCACGAAGACTTCCACTCATACTCCACTCATGAAGACTTCCACCACCTCTCCCTGAGTGAGAGAGAAATAGCCACCATACTTTAGAATCCACCGCTGTATTACTCCATCTCTGTACCACCACCGCTAGAATAAAGGGAGGCCGTCGGAGCTCGTCCCTCGGTTTGTAAGGTAATCAAGGTTTGTGCTAAGTGCTTGGGGTTTCCCGAAAGGGAAAGCCGCATGTAAGCTTGTCCCGCGGAAATGGATTAAGCTGTCCCGGTAGCATCCCTGCCTGTCTGTAAGCTCGTTCTTATGGGGCGATGTCTCTACGCTAGGGACCCTAGAGGAGAAACCTCTGCGTGTGTCGTTCTCGTGTTAGCCCGTGTAGCGGCGTTTGAGGAGAACCCTGTGTGCGCAGAGAAGTGTTCCCTTCGGGTGGAACTGCCTGGGGAGACGGTAGAGCCTGAGTCCTGTGTGAGCGTGGCTGGGGACGGTGAGGGTGCAGTCCGGGCTGGCCTGGTTCTGAAGCGAGCCAGCGAGGCATGCGGTGAGTACCGAGTAGGACTGTCACAAGCATAGCAGCACGACCGGCTGAATCTTCGGTCTCGCCAACCCGCAAAGATCCTGCGAATACACCTAATTAAGTGATATACCTAATCACGCACCCGCGCGTGCTCGTATCCCCGAAAAGCGATCCCGAATAGTGCGCAATAGTGAGTGAATAGTAGCTCAATAGTGCGCAATAGTGAGTGAATAGTAGCTGAATAGTGACGCCACCCGTAGGTGCTCCACCCACTCACCGTTGAGTGCTCGGGCACTGTTCATATTCCCGAATTTGAATAGTGAGCTGAATTTAAATAGTACCGCGAATTTGAATAGTGTTCGCCGAATTTGAATAGTGCTGTGAATAGTAACTCGAATTTTTGGTTGAAGAATTCTTCGGAGTCGCTCGCCCTCGTAGATCGCGCTTAATTTTCCCCAATCGTGTTTAGCTGGTACCAGAGCCGAGGTTGGACGGCTCTCCGTTCCTCAATAATTGTCCTGGACACAGTAGAGTCACTGTTTATTCTTTTTGCCTTGTCCTCTATCGCGTACTGTCTTCTCGTGATATTCCGGATGCTGCTTGGTATGGTCTTCCACGCCCGAATGATTGATGTCGCAGACTTCAATCAGAACATCATGGCATGTAGTATTATTCTGCCCCAGCCGAATTGTTGTTAACATGTTAGCAGCACGACCGGCTGAATCTTCGGTCTCGCCAACCCGCAAAGATCCTGCGAATACACCTAATTAAGTGATATACCTAATCACGCACCCGCGCGTGCTCGTATCCCCGAAAAGCGATCCCGAATAGTGCGCAATAGTGAGTGAATAGTAGCTCAATAGTGCGCAATAGTGAGTGAATAGTAGCTGAATAGTGACGCCACCCGTAGGTGCTCCACCCACTCACCGTTGAGTGCTCGGGCACTGTTCATATTCCCGAATTTGAATAGTGAGCTGAATTTAAATAGTACCGCGAATTTGAATAGTGTTCGCCGAATTTGAATAGTGCTGTGAATAGTAACTCGAATTTTTGGTTGAAGAATTCTTCTGACTGGTTCAAAAGATGCATCGGCCGATTGAGATAAGGGAAGCATCGGCTAATTAAATACATCAGCCGATTGGGATATATAAAAAAAAGGGTATCGGCTAATTGAAAAAAGTGCATATGCCGATTTAGATAAAAAAGGGGAGTTGAATCGGCTGCTCAAGCATCGGCTGCCTATTTAATATTCTCCCACAGCTGATGGGGGAGATGGAAGATTTTTCAGCCGATGCAATATTTTTCAGCCCATGGAATTGCTAACGTTGGCTGGCCATATAAATAGCTAATGTAGTTTTTTTGTTATCGGCCAGTTCAAAGGAAAGCATGCATCAGCTGGCCGATGGAAAGAGCCGATGAAAAAAAATTCCAAAGAAAACAAGTATCGGCAGGTATAATGGCCGATGGGATATTGAAGAGAAGTAAATAAAAGAGGAAAAGGAGAGCAGCCGATAGGAGTTCAGCCGATGGGCAAAGGAATAAATAAAAGAAGAAAAAAATAAGGGGAAGCAGCTAGCCGATGGAGACTCCAACCAACCGGCAACAAAAAAAAAAGTCAGCGGATGGAAGGAATTCAGCCGATTGCTACTTGCCATTTTTTCAGCCGATAATACTACTTGCTTGCCATATTTCAGCCGATGAAGCCAAATTCCAGCTACTGATATGAAAGCTCTTCCAGCCGATTGGTTCAAGCAAAATTGCATCGGCTGATTGGTTCAAACAAGATAGTATCGGCTGCTTATAGAATATATCGGATATTAATTTCGAAGCATGAAGTATTCATAGTTCGAAATTAGGGGGGCCTATGTGTTGACAACAAAAGCTTGCTGGTTACTGCACCAAGTTTTGGTGTCAACATACTTGATCTTTTGTTTCCACTGCCAACGAATTCATTGGCTCACAATGGGATCAAGGCATCAAGCCGATGGGGTTCTTTATATTTCAAGAGGAGTCGACGTGGCTTTAGATATTGCAATCAGACGTCATTAGCTCTGAAGACAAGTATCAGACTTCTATAATTAGTTTCGGAACATGAAACATTCATACTCCGAAACTGGGGGGCCTGTGTTGACACCGGATTTTGACCAATCCTATAAATTCGGAGTACAAGATAATTGGAGTCACGTACAGCAATAATAAGCTAGCATGCGTGCACATGGGCACAGAGTCAAAATCGGCTTCATTCGATTGATCGGCAAGAAGAGGCAAGGATGATATAAAAGAAAGGCCAGCACGTATGGATAAAAATGATTAGAATATACAACATGGATTCTGGTGCACTTTGCATGCCATGCGTGGGAGGTTTCTAGAATAATTATGCATGTGGCCGATCTGTGCATGTACGGGAGGTTGTTTCATAGAATAAAAAATTTTAGAGATAGAGTTGGGTTAGTTAGAGATAGAGTTTTTTATTAGAAAAGATTGTGTACGTGACTTGCCTTGTGCGTGGTTAGATGTCAATTATGTAACGTCCGCCCTATAAATATAAAGGGACGTGGCCATTGTAAAGAATCATCACACGATCAATAATACAACATATTTACCTTTACCTTTCGGCTTCACGCCATTGCCCTAGGAGTAGGAGTAATGTAGATTCTCGACGAGTTCCTTCTAGCAAGCTGGGCTGCATCGACCTCGATCTCCGGCAAGCTGCAAGTTCCGTCACCAGGTGTTCTAGGCTTTAACCACCGGGCGCATCGCTGTGGTTTCGTCTAGTTTCATCTACCAGTTATCGAGTATCTTGGATCTTTGACTTACGGCACATCGCTTCTATCTCGATCTACGGTATTCACCAGTTATCTCGCCTTGATTAAGCTTGCATCGGCTGATATTTATCTGTTCTTTTGTCTTGCCGTTCAATTTGCTTTAATTAGCTTTAGATCGGTTCATCATAGACGATAGATCATTTAATAGCCTGTTGCATCTTAATCTTGGTTACCCCTTCGAGTGCTGTTGGGAGTAAGTTCTGTTGTGATTGGATTCATCGGCTGGCGGGGTTCAGATTAACGTCCTGCTAAATATTTCTAGACCGCAACTACCAGGCGCATCGCTGTGGTTTCACCTAGAAATATTGGTGGTGATGTTAGTTTAGATCTCATCGGCTTGTGGCTCTAGCTATGGTGGAGCAACAACTCAACAGCATCGTGTTTCCTATCGGCCGTATGGCTAATGGTTATTGTAAATTATATTAAATCGGCCCGATCGGCCGACTCCATCGAACTTCGAGAGAATTATCTCCACCTTGTCAGTTGAATGGTCAAACTGACTGCCACGCCCGCGCACACCACGCGCGCCGATTTGGATTTTGCACTGGAGTTAAGCAGATCTCCCAGGTCCTCATGTGCTGATGCAGGGTCCACCACCATCGGGATTTTGCGTCGACACATTTTGGCACGCTCGGTGGGACCAATACAACCGCCACCATGTCAAAAGCTGCTGAAGTCTCCGAAGATAACGTCATCAAAGTAACAGAGGCAGATCTCAGGGACGACCAGAAGGAAGAACTCGAGAAACAGACAGCACAATACCGGAAAGTTTGCCTACAGTCCTTCAGTTGCACCAGAAGCGGGGAGACTATCAAAAAATCTCCGTTTCCAACTCCCCGCCAGATCACAATCACCGAGGACTCGGACAGGATGGCCGAGATGGTCCAACAGTCTGTCTACCACGCCTTCATTGATCAATCCCCGGTGCTTGCAAATATGGTGTACAATGCCGTCATCAGCTCCTTCGCTAACGGGGTACCTCAAGGATACAAGGGATCGGCTTATACTCAGCCGATTCCACCGAACAAGGGTTATTTGAATTCGGCTTCTCAGCCGATCCAATTTCCTGTTGGGGGTTCAGGCGCTTCATCATCATCAGTTCCTATGGGGTATAGTGGCACACAACACCTTCAGCCACACCCCGTCCAGCTGTCCTCTGCGCCGTTCCCTCCAGTTAGCCCAGCGCCTTGGGGGGCACCATCAGCTACGGCTGTTCAGGATCAATCGGCCGGTCAGGGAAGTCCCCAATTCCAGGCATCTTTCCAAGCAGCCACTTGACCAACCATGCCGCCGTACCAGCCTGTCGCACCAGAGATGAGCAAAGCAGCGGAGCTCGTACTGTACGATGAGACAAGTGGCTCATTCAAATAGCCGACCCTGAATACACAGCTGGCTTTCACTCAGATGCCACCTACTTTCACTCAGCATCAGGCCATTCCACCTTCGATATACCAGCACGTGCCAGTCCCTCAGCCAACAGTTTACCAGCAGCAGCCGGACTGGTCGGCACGTATAGCAGAAGTGATTCAGGAACAATTCGGCTTGAAGCCGAAGGTACAAACTTACACCTATAGGACACCATACCCGTCTACATACGACCTACTGCCGTTTCCCCATCGGTATAAAGTTCCTGATTTCACCAAGTTCTCGGGGATGGATGACACTTCAACCGTGGAGCACGTGAATAGATTTATCATCCAATGCGGAGAGGCAGCTGCGCAAGATGCTCTACGGGTACGGCTATTCTCATCATCCTTGTCCGGGTCGGCCTTCCAGTGGTTCACGACATTACCGCCGAACTCGATTATTACATGGGCCGATTTGGAAAGACAGTTTCATAAATACTTCTACGCCGGGGTGCATGAGATGAAGCTATCCGATTTGACCAGCCTCAAGCAGAGAAGCGACGAGCCGATATCCTCATATGTACAGAGGTTTCGGGAAATCAGGAATAAATGCTACTCTTTGGCTCTAAACGACGCACAGCTGGCCGATATAGCCTTTCAAGGCCTCCTGCCCCACATCAAAGAAAAGTACGCCTCATAGGAGTTCGAGAGCTTAAGCCAAATCGTCCACCGATTGTCTGGACAGGAGGTACGTTCTTTCGATCCACGGAGGAACTTCCAGAAGAAGGTGGCGTTCCTGGAAGAGGTTGAAGCCGAAGAAGATGCTGAGGTCGGTCTTGCAGAGTGGGTCAAGGGAAAGAAGCCAATATCATGCCCGTTCGGCAAAAAAGAGCCAGAAACGTTCGGCTTTGACACGACGAAGGCCGATAAAATCTTCGACCTTCTCCTCCAGGAAGGATAGATCAAGCTCTCGCCATATCATACGATACCTTCTGCCGAACAACTGAAGAAGATGAAATATTGCAAGTGGCACAACGCTACATCCCATGACACTAATGAGTGCAAAATCTTCCGGCAGCAGATACAATCGGTCATTGAGCAGGGCAGACTTAAATTTGAAGTGCCAGCAAAATCAGCCAAGCCGATGAAGATCGACCAGCACCCCTTCCCCACCAACATGGTTGACACAGGAAAGAACTCACTCCAAACAAAGGTGCTGACGTCCGAATCGGCTAAAAAGAGTGGTGCCGTAGACCCCAGAAATCAAGAGACGCCTGAAGACGTCAAGGGGAAGCGGCGGATGGAGGATGACGATGGCGAATCAGGTGAGCCACACATTACTTCCCAGTTCCTGCTCCAAAAATATCAGCGTCAACATGAATGCTCAAGATCCCGAGAGGAAGCAATGCGGCGACACGAGGATCACTGGAGGTGCCCATTCTTCATCCACTGTTGGGAAAACAACCTCAGGCTACCATCGGCCGATAATTGCCCGAAATGCAACGGCCCGTATCGTAACAATCGGCCGTTCAACAGGTCTCGCTCCAGAGACGGAAGACCAGAACTGATCAGCAGGAACTGGTGCGACCAAGACGACCGGCGCCCTCCCGTGCGTGATCGGCTGGGGGGCAGAAGTGACCGATATGACCGGTCGGAAGACAGACGCCATGATAGGCCGGGGGGCAGGTTTGACCAACGTGACCGATCAGAAAACAGGGCCAACGTCCACAGTCGGCTTGAAGAGATGGCCGATGCTCGGGTGACGGACGAAAACCCTTTAGGACGCGAGCCAGAATGGGAACGCGCCAGGCTAAGGACCAAACCAGTAAACCCCAGGTGGTGTCCCGACGGATTGACCAAATCTCAAAAACAAAGGATCCAACGTCTCCGCCAGTGGGAACAGCAGGAGGAGGAACAACAGAGCACGACGGACAAGAGGGAAGGTAGGTCTCAGGTGTGGCACCCCAAAAGAAACGACAGAGGAGGCGACGAATCGGCGGGCGATGAATCGGCAGCCGACATCGGTATGGTTTTCATACTGCCGATGGAATTTATGACCCCTGCCGACCGACAGGATGTGGTGGTGATAGAAGAACAGATGGCACAGTTGGCTTTGGAGCCAATGATAGCCACGTTCGAGAAGCCCGAAGACGACAAACGTCAACATCTGAAAGCGTTGTTCCTTAAAGGGCATGTCAACGGCCGACCCCTCACCAGGTTGATGGTAGACGGAGGAGCTGCAGTCAACATCATGCCATATGCCGTGCTCCGGAAGCTTGGGAAAAATGATGATGACTTGACCAAGACAGACATGATGCTCAAAGACTTCGAGGGCAACGTGTCTCCCGCTCGCGGCGCCCTCTGCGTCGACCTCACCATCGGCAGTAAGACCCTTCCCACTACCTTCTTTATTATTAATGGCAAGGGATCCTACAACATGCTACTCGGCCGAGACTGGATACACGCAAATTGCTGCATCCCGTCGACGATGCATCAATGTCTTGTACAATGGGTCGGCGACAACATCGAGGTGGTCAATGCCGATTCCGCGTACTGCATCGTGGCAGCCGACACGCAGCAGTGGAGCTGCGAAACCGTCAAGTGCATATCTGGAAGAGTATGGGATACCGATTTCCTGAAGGTGTCCGATTTTGGCCTACAGCCGATCCGAGCAGTCAGCTCCGAGGACTCAGATTAAATGGATCAGTTCGCCCGAGAAGATGGGAAGCTAGGGCACGGGTTCACGTCGGCCGATTCATTAGAGATGATAGACTTAGGTGATGGCACCAAATCAAGGCCGACTTATATTAGTGCAAATTTAGACCCGAAATACAAATGTAAACTGACAAATTTGTTAAGAGAATTTAAGGATTGTTTTGCTTGGGAGTATCATGAGATGCCTGGATTAGATCGACCTATTGTTGAACATCGGTTACCCATAAAACCAGGATATCGGCCGTATCAACAGCCGGCACGGCGGTGCAATCCTAAAATTCTACCAGACATAAAAGCCGAAATAACTCGGCTAATCGAAGCAAAATTTATTCGGCAATGCCGTTATGCCGAGTGGATCTCCAATATTGTACCAGTGTACAAGAAGAACGGAAAGCTACGCGTTTGTGTTGATTTCAGGAAACTTAATCAGGCTACACCGATGGATAGGTACCCCATGCCAATGGCCGATGTGCTGATAGACGCTGCCGCGGGACACAAGATTATTAGCTTCATGGACGGAAACGCTGGGTACAATCAAATACTTATGGCTGAAGAAGACATACCCAAAACGGCCTTCAGATGCCCAGGTCACCTTGGTTTATTAGAGTGGGTGGTGATGACTTTTGGCTTGAAAAACGCCGGCGCCACGTACCAGAGAGCCATGAACTACATATTTCACAAACTCATCGGCATTCTGGTAGAAATCTACATCGACGACGTCGTGGTCAAGTCCAAAGGACACGAGGAGCATCTAGCCGATTTGCGAAAAGTGCCGGAATGCACTAAGAAACACGGGCTTAAGATGAATCCGAATAAATGTGCTTTCGGCGTGTCCGCCGGACAGTTCTTAGGATTCATGGTGCACGAGCGGGGCATAGAAATCAATAGGAAGACCATAGCGGCTATTAACAAAGTCGTGGCCCCGCAGAATAAAACTGAATTGCAGTCTTTGATTGGCAAGGTGAATTTCATCAGAAGATTCATATCTAATCTATCTGGGCGGATCCAGGCTTTCACACCACTATTGAAGTTGAAGCCCGACCAGGAGTTCGTATGGGGGGAGGAGCAACGCAAGGCACTGGAAGATATCAAGCAGTACTTGGTCTCACCACCGGTATTGGTCCCTCCTCAAACTGGTAAGCCGTTCAGATTATACTTATCAGCCGATGAAAAGTCTATTGGGTCAGCTTTAGTCCAGGAATTCGAAGGAAAGGAACGAGTGATCTATTATGTCAGTAGAAGACTTCTGGACGCTGAAACAAGATATCCTCCAGTGGAGCGATTGTGCCTATGTCTTTACTTCTCATGCACCAAACTCAGACACTATTTACTATCGGCGGAATGCGTGGTCGTATGCAAAGACGACGTAGTAAAATACATGCTGTCACTGCCAATCTTGAAAGGATGAATCGGCAAATGGATCTTAGCTTTGTCAGAGTTCGACCTGCGGTATGAATCGGCAAAAGCCGTCAAGGGTCAGGTTATGGCCAATTTCGTCGCCCAACACTGCGGACCAGAGACTACCTTCGTAGAACCGGTGCCTTGGACTTTATACTTTGATGGATCGTCATGTGGGGTCGGATCAGGAATCGGCATTGTCCTCATATCGCCTCGGGGGGCAAGTTATGATTTTTCTCTGCCGATAGAAGCCACCGCCACTAACAATCAAGCAGAGTACCGGGCTGTATTGAAGGGTTTACAACTACTAAGAGAAGTCAAGGCTGATTCTGTTGAAGTCTTCGGAGATTCCATGCTTATTGTGGATCAATTAACGGGGAGGTCCGAATGCAAGGACGATGTATTGAGAATTTATTATGAAGATTGCCTGCAGCTCTTAAAAGAATTTAAATCGGCAGTAATCGAGCACATCCCAAGAGATCACAACGAGGATGCCAACAAACTCGCCCAGCACACATCTGGATATTGGCCAATTCTAGGCGCTATGGCTTTGGAACTTGCGGCCGATGACTGGCGAAAAGAAATTGCTGACTACTTGAAAGATCCGTCTAAGAAAGTGGATCGACGAGTACGTTTCCATGCTACTAAATACGTACTGCTCGAAGATGACTTGTTCTACCGAACAATTGACGGCGTCCTACTCAAATGTCTGGGAACAGAGGAGGCTAAGACTCTGATGGGAGAAATCCGCGAAGGGGTATGTGGAGTCCACCAATCGGCCCATAAGATGAAATGGATGATCAGGAATAATGGGTATTACTGGCCAACGATCCTCGAAGATTGCTTCAAATATTATAAGGGATGCCAGGATTGTCAGAAATTCGGGAATGTCCAACGTGCGCCCGCATCGGCCATGAATCCCATTATCAAGCCATGGCCGTTCAGAGGATGGGGAATAGACCTTATCGGCCAAATTTACCCTCCATCAAGCAAAGGGCACAAATTTATTCTGGTGGCTACCGATTACTTTACCAAATGGGTGGAAGCAATTCCGTTAAGAGTCGTAACATCGGCTACCATGGACGACTTCGTAAGGGACCATATCGTCTACCGATTCGGCATTCCCCAAACTATTACGACCGATCAGGGAACAATGTTCACATCAGGGGAATTCGAGGAATTCACAGCCGATATGGGAATCAAATTGTTAAACTCCTCTCCATATGACGCCCAAGCTAACGGCCAAGCCGAATCCTCCAACAAAGGGATAATTAAGTTAATCAAAAGGAAGATAGAGGAGCAGCCGAAAAAATGGCATCTATGTCTAACGGAAGCCCTATGGGCATACAGGATGGCTTGCCATGGGGCCACCAAGTTATCCCCTTATCAATTGGTGTACGGTCACGATGCAGTTCTACCGTGGGAATCAAGGGCGGGATCGAGGCGCATTTCGCTCCAGGACCAGTTAACAGCCGATGACTACTCATCACTCATGAAAAGAGAACTTGATGACTTGGCTGGCCAGCGATTGAGAGCTTTGATAAGCATTGAGGAAAACAAGAAGAAAGTGGCCAGGTGGTACGATAAGAAGGTCAAAGTCAAACAATTCTCCCCAGGGGACCTGGTTTGGAAGTTAGTATTGCCGATTGGGTCGAAAGATCCTAAATTCGGAAAGTGGTCCCCTACATGGGAAGGGCCGTATAAAATCGGCAAATGTGCTCCAGGAAATGCTTATATTTTGGAAACAATCAAGGGAGAAGAGTTTACTAGGGCTCTGAACGGAAGGTACCTGAAAAGATACTACCCTAGTATATGGGTCGGAGCATAAAGGATTGACCACAAAACAACGGCACACAGCCGATACAAAATGGTTCGTCTAAGAAGAAAACATGTAATCGTCCAAATCGGCCGATGTGTTCATTCGGTACGGACGGTGGGTTACACGGTCGACAAGGTACAAGTCGCCCTTAGAACAAAAAATAATAATTAACCATTCTTCTTCTTACGCTCTCTCTCAGCCCGACCTAATTCTATCATGAGACGGTTGTACTCTTTGTCCATCTCTTTCATTGAAGCCTCACCATTCTTTTTCTTACGCTCTCTCTCAGCCCGACCTAACTCTATCATACGACGAATGTACTCTTCTTCTGTCTCTCTCATCGAAGCCTCCGCTTCGACTTGACGGGGGAGAGGGTGGCTCCGATCCATGGCCGGGCGCGAAGTTCCTGCCGCCACATCTTCAAGGGCAACTCGTGGAGGAAGCGGATGACTTCGGTCGGCTTGAGGCCGCCGGCGGGCGTTGCCGTCCAGGAAGTCCCAGATCTGACGGATGTCAGCAGGGACATGTTCTTGAAGTTCGTCACGATGAGCCTTGATTAAATCCTTGTCTTCTGACGATAGCGGTTCATCAGAGTGCAGGAGCTCGATGGCGCGTTCAAGTTCGGGACTAAGACGACGTGGCTGAAGAAAAGGACAATTAAAAAGGAGATCCCCTTCAAAAGAGTTAAATAAGAAAAGAAGGATCAAGGCCAGATTTTCACCTGGTTGACAGAAGAAGAAGAAGAAGATGATGAAGACATAGCTGAAGGTCGCGCCGACGAGAGTAGGTTGAGAAAACAAAGCCGAGCCAAACTGGTACTCTCGGAAGGAGGGTCTAGGCCGGCATTTATAAGAAAAAGAGGCGTAAAGGTGCGTCCCGTCGGAAGTGGGAAAGGTAATAAATAAAAGAGACGTCACGAGGGATGGTCAAAGCAGTCATTAAAGGTTCGTACAAAATAGTCAGTGCTTTTATAGATTACCCAGAAGGGCATCGATAGCCGCAATCGCTCGACGCCGGATCTGATCGGCAGAATCCAAGACCCGTTGGTCATCATCCGCCGATCCGGGGACTTCTGACGCGCTACGGTGGAGCTTCAGGGCTTCATGGGCCAAATGCTGCCTCTCCTATTTTAGATCGGTGATGACAGAGGGGAGTTCTTGGAGTCTTTTCTCTTCAGCACTTATTGCCTTGGTCACATGCTCCATCTCCTTGGCGAGCTCTGCCCTTCGGCGTTTGAGGTGGTCTATCTCGCCGACGATCCCTGGGCAGGAGTCCTCCAGAAAGTGAATGCGTTGGTGTACCTCTTGGGCCTGACGTTTATATGCATCCTCTTCTTCACGAGTCTTGGCCAACTTGGCGCGATCGGCCATGTGACGAAGGGCTCTGAAAACCGGGATCCTCATCGACTCGATGTATGCAGCCGGCGCCAAGGCTTCCTCCGCTTCTTCTGGCACTTGTCCACTGACATCACCAAAGAGCTGCCGAATCAGCGAGACATCTTCTACCAATCGGCCGATGTCTCCTTGAAGAAGGGATCGGATGTTGGTAAGCTTGGCTCGGACGTCGTTGGGGATGGAGCTCAAGGTGATCTGGCGGGAGGCGACTTCTTCGTCGTCAGAGAGGGCGACCGCAAAAGAGAAGAGGCTGTTGTCAGGGGTGTCCTGTTCCTGGAAATAGTAAAGAAGAAAAATAAATCGGCTGATGGTGATAGCAAATCGGCTAAATAAAGTTGAAAGATTTCTTACCTCTTTGAATCAAATCTCCTCAAGCTGCATTTGGGAAGCCGTCATCCTCGGCTCAGGGGCTGGTGCCATGGGTTCATCAGAAGAGGAAGACTCCACGATGATTGGCGCTGTGCTTGGACCAGCTTCCCGATAGGGAACCAGTGGTTGAGGAGCGCTTGGCGTGCCGATGACCTGTGTCAGAAGGTTGAGTAAGCATATTATTCAAATACTAGGGGAATCGGTGAAATTGTGTTATACCTCAACGGATGGAAGCGGGGGCACGTCGATGGCCGATTGGGTTGCTGCCGATTGTTGTGTGTCCATGGGGATAGTCTGTGCAGTCTAAGATAAGAAGGATTAATATCGAAACGACAATCGGAAGGGTTAAACATAAGTTTACCTGCACGGCCTCTAACAGCAGTGACGCGGCGGCTGCCCCAGCTTGTGCGACAACTTGAGTGTCGATCTCTCTGGTAGCTTGAGGGGGTGGTGCGGCCGAAGTCTCTGCCAATGCGAGCATGGGAGGATCCGCTGATTCTATACGGGCCCGGACTCGGCGGCTGGTCTTCTTGGTGACTTTCTTCTGTGCTTGCTTCGATCGGCCAGCAATCACGTCCACGGATGGAGCATCATAGCCAATGAGAGGGAAGGTGGTGTACGGATGGTGATCCTCTATTAGCCGACCACTCCGACTGTGCGTGGGGGGACACGGTTCTCAGACTGAAACAATAGCAAAACATTAGTGTTCAGTCGCGTTGATAAAAGAATAAAAAATTGGCTAAGGAAAAATACCTCGGCATTTGGGTCGATGTTGGTTGGGTCCAGGAGATTGCAGTATGCCGATGCAGTGCTTTGCGGTGAATCTTGTTAGTTTACTCCTGTTTGTGGGCCCTTCAATCCGTGTGTTTTCTCCTGATTGGTTGAGAGTGTGTTTCCTTGCTCTTGAGGTGTGTTTTCTCCTCTAGGATCTACATAGTAATATTCACCAACACTTGTAGAATTCGTTAGAAATAACTCCTACCACTACCATTGATGCTCTTCTTCTGTGCCTTTATGCAAGAGTTGATGGCCTAGATTTGGTACTTAAGAGCCATCAACATGTGTGTGGATGGTATATGGACTCCTTTTTGTATGATCCTTCTCTATCCTTTTCTTTTTCTTTTGGAGACATGGGCTATCTTTTCCTTTTCTTCTTGTTTTCCATCATGCTTTCATGAGCATGTACTTTATTTCTTTTTGCATAGTCCAAGTCTCCTTTGCAAGGATACTTTTGGAAAGAGAGGTCATAGAACAACATGGAGCTTTATTTTGTGGATGGATGAGATGATATGATTGCTAACTTCCAGTGTAGAAGTTTAGCATATGGTGGCGGTGTGTACGTGATCTTGATCATGGGAGTATGATAAGTTTCTCACTAAGGGTCACAACAATTTGGCAAAGCTCAATGAGAGAAGAAGCTGCATATGTGGAGGCTATGTAATAGGATCAACATATAGCCTTGGATAGGAATTTCTCATCATTAAGGAACTTATCATTTTAGCATTTTAGCATTTTCAAAACTAAGACTTTGGATATCAAGCATCACGTAGAATAAGATCATAGCAACTCTATTCTATTATATCATATCCCACAACAACCCAGAATGGATCATGCTTTTTTGCTACCCACAAGTCTGAAGCTAATGTTTGATTATGCAAGCCAACAAACTCAAAAACTTGGGTAGGATACTAAGTTGTAGCTAGACATATGAGAGGAAATAAACAGAGCAATTATTAATCATTTCAACCATGGAGAATGAAAACATTCTTACCGTGTATAGGAAAGCAGTAAATATTTGGTCTTTTTAGTTTTTCAGATTTTTATTTATTTTTAGCATGCATATTCTGAAAATAGTAAAGATACAAGTTACCTCTCTTCTAGGGATCCTCCCCCAAGCTAGCTTCAGGCTCACTGCTACTAGTTGGGGTTGTACCCCATCCAACGAAAGTAAGCCTGTAGCTCCTCTCGCTGCTGCCGCTGGAACTGCTGCATCTCGTGGATCCTCTCACCGCTCTATCGCTGCCAATCCTGAGTGGACTAGATGTGCTGGTTTAGTGACTCCTTTATGTCGCTTGTACGCACGGTGAGCTCACTCAATTGCTGAGCAAGATCAGAGTGGTCTCAAGCTGAGAACGAGCGCCGAGTGGTGGACGTGGAAGGAAGACCACCGGAGCTAGAACTAGTGGACCAGTCCTGATGGATCAGTTGGGCCCACTCATCACTGCCCACGCTTTGCCACGTCGAGCTACTCGCCTCATGTTGATAGGAGGACTGGTCCCAACTAGGAGCATATCCGGGTGTAACCCCGAGCATGTACCCAATCGGAGCCCATCCTGCCAGCACTGTAGGTACAGGAGGCTGTGGTGGTGGTGGCTGCTGCATGGCTGCACTTCTCGACATGCTCCTAGTCATCCTGCCACCAGAAACATTGCTCCTGCGAGCTTCCTCTTGTGGCTCAAGAGGCATGGTCAGCAACTAGCAATTATACAAACGAAGTCCCGGGTCAGGTAACGGGATCTCATTTGTATAGCTAGGAAAGAAGAAAACCAAAGAATCATCAGGGCCTTTCTTGAGTGTGTGGCCATAAATCAAATACACTTCGCCGATGTGAGGACGAGACGTGTCAATGAAAGGAATAACATTCCTATCTAAAGCCCTAATCCTCGAAGTGACATGAGTGATAAAAGAAGTGCACTTAATGGGACCCGTCATCTTAAAATTCCCAAGCCATTGTCAAGACATTGCCTTGACTGGGGAGATCTTGATCTTCTTGACCATGGCATATAAAATAATCAACTCATCATTGCGCACGGGCCTAACATCCTCTAAAGAGAGTGATGGACAAGCACTTGTTCATGAAGCGAAGAGTCGGATTTTGAATCTCATTGCACTGAGGTAAATTTGCCATGGACAATCTGACCGGAGATTTCACCCTAAAAACCATGTCGAGAAAAACTATGGTAAGCTTTGTTAAGAGAAATAGCACAACAAGGACTAAAGCCAAGGTGATGGCTAAATTCTTTCCAAGTAAAATGGTATTCCGTCCCAAAGAGTAAGAAAGAAACACCGTCCGTCACCTCTCGAAGAGCACAAAGAAACTGGATTGCGAGAGGCTGAGAACCAAGCTCCTCAACCTGTGAAAACTCGTCCAACCCAATAGCAAGCTAAACAGACGCGAAGTCGATATCCATACCTATTGTCTCCAAAAGTTCTGGGTCGTAGGCCTTGGTGTGACCGAAGGCCCAGTCCTTGAGGATGGCGTAGGCTTGCTTCTCTCAATTGCCTTGCAATTCGAGGTAGGAGGCATCACTTGCGTCCACCTCCATAGCTTCGACTTGTGGTTCAGCTCACTCTTCTTGCTCTTCTTCATAGTCCATCGAGGTTGGGCTCGGTGTTGGTTCAGAGGAGTGAAGAGAGCTCATGCTAGCCCGCAAACGGGACGGGCTTGAACCTGTCATCCTCCTGAATGCACCGGTAACCCGCTTCATGCTTGCCACCGAAGACAAAGAAAACACAAAAGCAATTGCAACAGGTTATGTTAGTGTAATTGAATGAAATTCTTACCCTAACATTGCTCGTCCAATCTTGCCGCCAAAAAATCAAGAGAGAGAGACGTTGCTTGCACTCAACTTTGAGAAAAACTTCCAAGAAAACCCAAGAGCAGAGAGTAGAGAGGGAGTGAGTGAATGAAATGTGAGTAATGGATGAAGATCACTCCCTTTTTACCTCCTATTTATAGAGCAACACGGCCAAATGGTCGAGAATGGCCGAGGCTCAACGGCTACTAGCCGTTGGTGGTAGGTGGGCCCCAGCGACCATTGGGCTGCTTCGGCCGACCCCTGGTCGGGCCCACTTGCTACCAACTTTTGCTAGCAGCTCCCCAACAGCTACATGATGTCATGCCTGGGTGCCTCAGCCAAAGTTTGCTCAATAAATGCTCAAAAGATTTTTGAAAGAGATTTAGCTCAAAAATTATTTTAAAATTTTTTTATGGAAAGGGAAAAATGGCTAGAAAAATTCCCAGCATGCAAATGTGGGTTAGAAAAATTAAATATGCATTTGGAAAAATCAAATGATGGGGAAATCAAAATTTTTGAATGGGATTAATGAGATAACTACCGATTTTACCTTTCGGCAAAGGGCTCCTCATTTTGAGTTCGATGAGCGGAACTCTTCTCCGTGGTGTGTTACCACTCGGTGTCCCATCCTAAAGACGTGGATGAAGATGCTTGTTCCACCTTCCGCCACACCTTCTTGGCCTTCTTAGGTTTTGTCGGTGCGGTCGGTGGCTTCTTGGATTGGGGTTGTGGCTCCGTCCACTCCCCGTGCCACTCATCATCTTGATGGATCAGGTAGCATTGCTCCTCTCTTGGTTGAAACTTGAACATCATGTTCTTCCTCCCAATGCGGAAGCAGATTTCCCTAGCTCCAACATCGATCCATGCCTTGGCAGTATTCCCAAGTTGCCTTCCATATCGAGGACCACAAAATCCGCGAGAATGTAGGTGTCTCGGATTTTCACCAGAAGATTTTCCACTATCCCCTCGGGGTATCGGATCATCAAGTCGGCTAGCAGCAACCTCATTAAGGTAGGGGAAAGAGACGGATAGTTCAACCTTTAAAACATCACCTTGGGCATGATGTTGACGCTCGCTTCAAGGTCACAAAGGGCCTGCTTGATGTAGTAATCATATATCAAGCAGCTGATCGTCGGGTATCCTAGATCTTCCTTGCTTGTTGCTACTAGTTCATCCCATGATTCCTTCCTTGGTATATAGGTTTTCCTGCATGGTTAGCAACAGATGGCCTCCAAGATGGCTTACCCCATCTGGCGGTCACCACACCAACATTTTTATGAGAAGACTCGGGTTGCCCTGGGATATTCCCAATCTCAGCAGAAGGAACAACAGTGGCCAGCTGAGCTAACTGGGTTCTAACATTTTGTTAAAACTCAACTGGTTCTTGAAATTAGAAGAATCAAGTTTTATGTTGAGGCTATCCAATGTTTTCTCATTGGCAGCTAAGTTTTATTAAAGCTTTCATTGATATTAGATTGCCCAAAAATGAGATCTCTGAAGGTGGATTGGTCAGGATTGAAAGAATTACCATTGTTGCCTCCTTGGTAAGGGCGTTGCTGATTCCACCCTTGGCCTCTTTGTGCACAATATTCGTTGTTGTTGTCATTCATGTACAACACATCCTCCTGAGTCTTGGAGCAATTATTCCCCGAGTGTCCAGTGTTTCCACAGACCTCACATGTCATGTGAGAATCCATAGTTTGGATGGTGTTGGACATGGCAGCTTTCTCTTTGGTGTAATCATCCAATCTCTTCATGAGGAGGTCCATCTTAGCAGTAAGCATGTCCACTTCCTTGACGGTATGCGTACCTCTCTATCAGGGTTGGAGTCGCTCATCGCTCCACCCTTGATTAGAGGCCATTTTCTCAATCAATGTTGTAGTAGCATCTATAGTAAGCGAGAAGAAGTCTCCTCCAGTAGCAGCATCAACATGGCCTCAGGATGTCGGAGTCAACCAATTGCAGAGCCACTTATCCATCCCGTGGTGAGGACAAGACAGGATGTACTCTTGAAGGATTTCCCATGCCTCGAGAATTGACTCCATAGCTGCTTGCTAGAAACTTGAAATCATTCCACGAAGGGCGATGTTTTTGCCCAACAGAAAGAACTTCATGATGCCGTCGGGCATTTATTCCATGTATTAATGTCCGAATGGCTCACATAGAACCATTGCTTTGCTCTCCCAAGAAGAGAAAACAGGAACAATCGGAGACGAATAACATCTTCACTCACCCCTCGGATGGTGAAGGTGCTACAGAGCTCCAGGAACTGATGCAGATGGGCACTCACATCCTCGTTGGCTTTCCCATAGAATGGGCTACCCTGCAGCATGGTAATGAGACCTATCTTCATCTTGAAGCTTGCGTTCCTCGTGTCCACCTCAGGACCTTTCAGCACCTGAGAGGCTGAGGGAGCAGAGTACTCATGAAGAGTCTTCTGGGCCATTGCATTTGACGTAGATGGTGCAAAGGAAGCTGGTGTCGGTGTTTAGACCTGGCAAACTACCGAGGGGATACCCAAGGTAGTGTTTTATGTGTGGGACTCGTTGAAGACCAGGAACTCGAAGGTGAACTCGAACACACGATTTAGATAGGTTCAGGTCGCTTATGTCACATAAGATCCTATGTCCTGTGTGTTGGTTGGATTGTATTGATTGAACTTGTTTGGAGGGGGTCCCTGCCTCGCCTTATATTGCTGGGGGAAGGGTTACAGGTCAGTTGTTTTTCAAGAATACTAGTTGGATTTGACTAGAGAGTCCTAGTCTAATTGCTAAGAGTAGTTTTCTAATCCTCGACTAGTTCTTGTCCTCCACGTAGACCACGCCGTCCTGCACCGTAGTCTCCATGACTGACACATCTTAGTGTACATCCCCGTATTGCAGGACTGTCCATACCTCCCGGTGGGCCCATAGACGTATGGCCGACAAGCCTCCGAGTACTTTTTAGTCAAATGTAGTAGTCACAAGTACTTCTATAGACGTCTCTGACTAGTTTATGTTGCTCTTTCGAGTACTCCATCGGATTGAGTCTTCGAATGTATTCGAGTACTGCCATGCGGCTAGAATGTGCTCAAGCCTCATTTAACTTGGTCTTGAATCTTTAACCTTGAAAATCGCACTCCATATGGAGTAGCCCTCGAGCCTTAGGTTGAATCGAAGAATTAGGCTGAGGGTCAATCTTGTAATTTCACATCTCTTTCACCTTTAAAACCTAAAGAAAAAACTTTTTAGCTGATGGGCACGTAGTACACAGCCCCCGTGCTATTACACGACTAGTTTGGGTATAAGGGTCAACCACTGGTCAACATGACCGTTCGCCTCTAGTAACCTTATCTCTTCCAAAAAAATTGGAAACCATCCAGCGATATCTGAGGGCTTTTAAAAATGGAATATTTCCTGTTAATTTTGCCTCTCCATTAACTATGCCGTGGTTATAAATAACAAAGGAACTCATCCCTTCCATTTCACCTGATCTATTGCGCCCGTTCACCTTCTTCACCCGAGCTATCAACACTTTAATCAAGTCAATCTGGTATCCTATCGGGTTATACCCAATAAACCACTTGTTTCGGATCGAAATAAAGCATACTCACACGAAGGCTAGGTCACTGGCGGAGCGGGAAAGGCGCAGGTGAAGCACCAGTAAGGCTTGGGGTGCCTTTTTTAGGATAGGAGGGGCGACGGGGAGATGATAAGGATGCCGGGGCTCGAGCGATGAGTGGGGGACATGAGGATGGCCGACGACTGGTGGAGACAGAGCGGGGTGGTGGTGGTTGGTCACTGCAACGAGGGGTGTGGGCGTGCAGCCGCCATTGGCGGGGAAGGATCATGTGGGATGCTTCTCCTTTGCCTCGCGTGCAGAGTGGCCAAGTGAAACGTCGCGTCAGCAATGGCGGTTGGCCTGACGGCAGCACGACGTGGCGGCAAGCGCCTACGGAGGCGTGTGGGTGCACCACGGGGGAGTGGCCGGGGAGGATGCAACGGTAGGGATAAGGATAGCACGCGCTGGCGGTTGGGCGAGTGGTGGGGCTATCCTGTCCCATCGGCGGCGAACATTGGCTGGCGAGCCTGCACGAACAAGGTGGTGCCATGTGGCGTGGCGCGTTGCGGGCTGCACGGTGACTGCGTGGTAGCGCGCATGTGCGCCGCGATGGTGTGCAAGGCAGGGTGGTTTGAGCCAAGTTTGCGTGAGATTTTGAAACAAAACTTGAAATTTTTCAAATATAAAACTTGTTGTTCAATTTTATGCTACAAACTCTACAAAAGCTTCAGGTTCAAAACTTGGCTAGATTTGAAAATAAACAGGTGCAAACATTGGAGGAATGCCGGGTTTAAAGAGAGAGTCTTGAAAAAAAAAACTAAGTTTGAATTTTAACTAATCTTTGACCCAAAATTTGTACACCTTCCCCTCCAAATCAGTGAAAGCTCAAACAACAAAAGTTGTTTGGTTTGAAAAGTTCTACAACTTTCATATTGGCTAAAAGCTGATTTGTTATGTAAAAATTGAATTCAACAACTACCCCCAATTATTGGTTTTTGAGGCATTTTTGGACACTTAGTGAATTTGAAATGTTTCCAAAAGTTGGGATTTGGACTTCTGAATGTTTTTCTACCTTTCAAACCTAATTTGCTGGTTTTACACTTTTAGTTTCTTATTTGACTTAGTTTGACTATGTTTTGCCCCTTTTATGAGATTCCAAGTGTTAAGTGCCTTTGAATTTCAAACATGGCAAGGTCTTAGAGCTTAAGTGTGGTTTTAACTCTTAATTACTCAAATTAGCTATTTGAAAGTCTCACTAAAACTAGGGATGTTACACCATTCTCAAGCTCGAGTGCCTTCATCCCCCACTACCTAGCCCTCTAGCTTATGCCCAAGAAGATCTTAGTTGCAATGGCATCGAAGAAAGAATCTTCCAGCAAGGCGGCAGAGAGCAAGAAGTGCAAGTCCGCCATGAAGGAGAAGCAAATCTAGCTGCCGACACCGAAGTATGGCAAGACGAACCAGCCGGCGCCGCTGAATCAGGCCTGCACATGGAAGAAGTCCGTGATGAAAGAAGAAGACATCCAGACATTGGTGGATGCAGATCTTCTCCAAGAGTAGGAGTCCGTCTACTGGAGAGAGGCCCACGGCAACCCGTGGCCTATGGAGAGCTTCATTAATGAGACAATATCTTTGTGCACTTCATCAAACGCAGGCTGGCTCTTCCGTCGTCCGACTTCTTCCGGGGTTTACTGAGGTACTACAACCTGGAAGTAGTCCACCTCAACCCTAATTCCATCTTGCACCTTGCCATCTTCGTGCATCTATGCGAAGCAATCCTAGGTATTCAGCCCCACTTCCAGCTTTTTAGGAAGTTTTTTAGAATGAAGTCCCAGCCCTGAATGGACCACATAGAAGTAGTCGGGGGGGGATCAGGGATCCAGCTTCGGGAGAAGATCAAGGGACAATAAAATAGAGTATGAACTCATAGACTCCTACTCTGGATGGAAGCAACGGTGGTTCTATATTGGAAACCATGAGCCCCATCTTCCCAAGGTCACCCGGGACCGTCCAATATGGAACAACCATTGGTTGAATGAGCAGAGTACTGCCGGTAGCTTCTAGCTACCGATCTGATAGCGAAGACCGCCATGCTCAAGAGGGAAAGTCTAACCGGAATTGGTGTGGCCTTCAGCTTCATGAGGAGACGAGTCAGCCCTTGCAGCTGCACTGCACAGCAGGGTACGACTACTTGGGTCCCAATGACCTGTCGCGAATGATGTCTGAGGACTTGTCCGTGATGAAGTCATGGCACCACTGAAGTGCTTCTTCAAGCATGCCAAGGGCATCCCGATGATTGTGCAAGAACACTGCACCACCAATCCACCTAACTAAGTAAGTACCCGTGGCCTGCAGCCCCCGAGTACTAATTTTTGTTTCTGTTAATGTACTGACTTGTCTTCTGCTTGCAGGATGAACTCCACTTGTACGTCTCCAACCCTTCTCCACCTGGGGCCAACGTTACTCCTCGTATACAGTCCCTTGTGGTTGTACAGAAGGCGATCAAGAAGGAGGAGAAAGAGTCCAAGGATTGGTCCTTCTTCAGCAGCTCAGAGTTAGAGATTGCTGAGAAGTACATCGTCAAGCCCCATCTTTCAGACAAGGAGGGGTCCTCTTCTAGGACGGCCAAGCATGAAGCTGAAGGCGTCCTAGAATCTAGATTAGCAGCACCCCCAAAGAAGGCACGCACTATTGCTACCAAGCGGGTGGCGAAGAAATCATCCGCCGATGAAGTCCCTCCTCCAAAAATTACATTTGCAGATGGACAATATCCTAAGGATCGAGTACCCATAAGTGGTTTGCTTTACCACCACGCCTAACTTTGATCCTAACATGGACGATTTGCAGGTAGTCGAGGTGGAGACAAAGGCGAAGGACACGACTATTGAAGTTGTACAGTAGAAGCGACCGACGATCATTGAGCTGGAGGATGATAGGGAGTCTCCTGCCAGCAGGGCCAACCCTATACCAGCACAGAGTACTCGGGTGGTGGAGATGACAACTAAGGTTAGCAAGGATCAATCTGTGACCCAAGGAGCCACGCCAAAGGAGTCATCGCCCACCGTGAAGTCTCTCCGTCTAGGGGCTGGGTCATCCATCAAGATCAAGAGGTCCACCAAGTAAGTATCCGAGTACTGATTTTAACTTTATGTTGCTACGTGGCATGTTTCTGATACTTGTCTTGGAGCTCGAAGCCTGGTGCTGATGGCAATAGCCGCTCTGCCCTAGAGCTCGCCTTGGAGACCACAGTTCCACCACCGGAGGAGCATCCCAAGCCCAAAATTGCTCCAGTTGCGATATCCCTTGTCACGGCCCTCATGCATGATATTTTGTCATTGCTTAACGTTTCTACAGTGCCAACCCCTGAGCTGCCTAAAGCCGAGACCCATCACGGAGAGTACTTCCGCAGTGGTGACGGAGTTGGTGGCTCTCATGCTGAATACCGAGGCTAAGCTAGAGCTAGAGGCCGAGGTGGAGGTGGCGGCTACGGATGAAGTCAAGGTTGCACTTGTAGCCCCCAAGCTAGAAGTTGATGTGGAGGCTGGAGGGGCGCTCCAGGTGCTAGCCGTTGTCCCATCATCCGAGGCAGGGGCTTCGACTAGTCGTGGTGTTGCCTCGGTCCTACCCTCGGAGGCTGGTCGATCGCCAATTAGGGTGCTGGTCCCTCTTGGTGCGCCGGTGGCCGAGGAGCAGGAGGAGCTAGGTGAAGACTGGATTGCTCCCGGGGTGGACTTGGAGAAAATCCAGCTAATAGCTGACCCTCTAGCCACCATTGAGATGGAGGCCATGGTCATGGAAATGCATCGCCATCTGGGTGAATTTACAGAGGTAAGTGTCACCTCCGCTTTTTGTCTTTGACTTGAAATTGGTACTCGCTTACTCATACAAGTACTTTGCTCTGTTTTGCAGAAACTGATCCAATGTTCCCGCGAGAACTCGAAGATGATCCAAGGGTACGGGGACACCATCATGCGGGCCTAGGCGCTAGAGCAGAAGCTAGTCGAAGAGCGGAAGAACTCCTCCCAACTACTGATGAAGTACGATGGCCAACCAGAATACCGTGTAGAAAGCCAAGGAGGAGAAAGACCGCCTTCGGAAGCTCAAGAAGGGATTGAGGAATCGATGCGAGCGTAAGTTGTCATCTCCTGCTAGTTTTCGAGTACCTTCTGCACTTGAAGTTTCTGACTTGCTTTTTGCCTTTGTTCTTGCAGAACTCACCAAAGAAAATTAGGATCTCCAGGATTGTGCCATAGATTGGTAGAACTCGTACTATCGGGTCACCGATCAACATGATAAGTTGACCTCCTAGTATGAGACTTTGGAGCACAAGCTAGAGAAGGAGAAAAGGTTGCGCATCAATGGAGAAGTCCAACTGGTGGATCTAATGACACTACTAGATTTTAGTGCTATTGCCACGGCCACCATTCCATCAACTCAAACTTCGTTGCAACAGATAGGGGTTATTGCAACGATTTTGAGTTTTCGTTGCAACGCGTTGGCGTTATTGCCACCATTCGAAAATTCGTTGCAATAGGTAGGCGATATTGCCACGTGTGTTTTTTATTGCAATAATTAATTGTTTTCGTTGCAATATCGACGGATTATTGCCACGAAATACGCAATGTTGCAAGGCTTTGACATTTTTGCAACGAATTTTTGATGTTGCCACATAGCCCAAGGCAACAACGGAAAATCTGTTGCAATAGGTCGGTGTTGTTGCAACGAGTTGAAAATGGTTGCGAGTTGCTGAATAAATTGCCACGGTTTTTTTGCGTTATTATAAAGTTTTTTTTTTTGCATTGCAATATGTAAGGGTTATTGCCACAAAATACGTAATGTTGCAAGTAGGAAGCAATATTGCAATGAATTTGTTACGTTACCACATAGCCCATGGCAACAACAAGAAATTTATTGCAATAGATAGGTGTTGTCGCCACGAGTTGAAAAATGGGTATGAGTTTTATTTCAGAAAAATTAAAAAAGATGCGCAATGAGGGAATCGAACCAGGGTCTCCAGAGTTTGGACTCGAGCACCTTACCACCATGCTACGCAATAGTTCGGTGATGGATAGGAGCCGAAATAAAAGAAATAAATTCTATGTTAGTTACAGAAATAAAGTCTATGAAAATTCGTTGCAATAGGTACGTGTTATTGCCACCATTATGCAATTTCGTTGCAAAAGATTGATTTTATCGCAACCATTTGAAAATCAGTTGCAATTAGCTAATTCTATTGCCACATGTGCTTTGCGTGGCTATAATTATTTTTTTTCATTGTAATATCTAAGGGTTATTGCCACAAAATACGCAATGTTGCAAGTAGTAAGGATTTTTGCAACGAATTTGTCATGTTGCCACAGCCCATGGCAACAACAAAAAATATGTTGCAAAAGATGGGTGTTGTTGCAATGAGTTGAAAATTAGAAGAAAAAAATCAGCAAGCGTGGGTTTTGAACCTTTGTTTTAGAGACCACACTCCAACACCTTACCACTGCACTACACCAACACTTAAGACAAAGTATGGTATTTTATATTTTATACGTTTATTTTCTCGTGTGAATAGAGGCACGATGTTGGCATGGACTTCTCCGGAGCAGCAGCAACAGCTGATTGATCATTTACAGATATTGTCACTGCCATTGAAAGTTAATATAAGGAAGTCACACTTGTGAATCCTGTATATAGTAGGCTATTTATAGAACTATTGATTATTTTCACCTTTCTTTTAGATCCCCCATAGAATTTTCCAACATATAGCCATATAGTTGTGGAAAAAATAGGCAAATTTAACACAAAAAATTATTCAGAACTAGACTAGTCAACGGCATTGAGAGCTTACTCTAAATGAATTAGGCTTCTCCCTGATCGAAATCCACTATACCATCTGCCATTCTATTCACTTCAGTTAATGGAGTCCTGCAGAACCTTATCGAAAACGTATCTCCATTGTGGAAAAAAGTAACATGGATCAGATGCCACTAAAAGGCTTTTTGTTTGGACATATACTAGAATGGCATAAAACATGAGAACCATAACTAGATTGATTTTTTTAATTGATGACTAGAATAATCTTGGCAATAAACAATTTACAGCCGCTACAGTTCCCGGTGTCTCAGCAACTTAAACTAAGATCGGATAAAACACGTAATCCCAATTCAAGTATCGATGCATCCAAATAACCAGACTATTGTATTAGCACACAGAACTTGCCTGTAATCTGGGCACGAAAATTGGGCTCCAAGGTTGAGAACCAGACTCGATGTCTGAATGAGATCAGCAGGTAACATGTTGATAAAAGTGAATACCCTAAACAAACATTTCCCGGAAAGATACTCCCAAAAGTATTTTGGCACGATTGCTACACCACTGGAGGTTACAATTCAATTTTGATGTACTTCAGAGTTTACAGAATGCATATAAGCCAAATTCAGCTATTATCAGTTAAGTGGTCACTAGATTGAAGTCTGGAGTCAGGTTCTAAGTCTCTAAGTGCAGAGCTAGCAAACTATCATTGTGGACAGAATAGAGTGCAGTGCAATCACCTTCAACAATCAACTGTATTATGTGATGATACATCATGACAAGATTATTAATCCCTAGTAGAAGAATGAAAAATTGAACTCCATGAATACATTTATTTCATATGTAAAAGCACTTGCACATAAACAGGAAGGATAGCTTTCATGTCTTTATGCCACTGAAATTACAGCCTACAAACTGGGAGGAACAGATTGAGTACTGCAATCAAGGTCCAATAACACTATAAGCCGTCATCTGCATCCTTAAATTCAATACTAAGGGTTACACTTTTAACTAGACTCATTCAATTTATGAATTGATTACGAGACCAAATAAATTTTTCAGTACAAGAAGTAACTAAGGAGAAGGAAAAATAAAGTGGGTGCAAAAAGATAAATCTGTATCACCTTTGTCACATTTGCATCCACGAGCAAGGATAGCTGAAGCCTGCAGGTGAAAGAATAAAAATTGGAGCAATGCAATCGAAGATGCCTACTGATAGACCAGAGGATAGATACACACACCTGTGGATCCTCAATCTTGGGACACATCCACCGGCCACCTGCACTAATGCTACTCCGTTCAGCTTTTTGTCAGCAATTGAGCCAGTAACCTGAAACTGAACTAAATACATAATAGAAGTTACAGTTATATATTGAATACAATTATATTTAAAACTGGCCACACAAATGCACAGGCAGTTTGGTTCTGAAGCTCTAGTGTACTGTCCATTGAAGCCAGTTGATTCTGAAGCTCTTGCTGCCTCTTCAGTTCTTCAAGTTTCTTCTCTTGAGCAATCCTAACGTCATCTGGAAGGTCCTGAAAATTAAACATATAGCATTAACATATCACCACAGCTAGACAAAAAAGGGGCTATGGTTCATTGCCATAATTGGGAGAATAGAAAAGAATCTCGATCCATGAAAATAGAAATGGACAAGCAACCTCCTTAAATATAGCTCAAAGAAAATGGACTTGATTTAGAACAGTGCAGGCAAGACTAAGCTTGTACCTCCTTTGATAGAGGTGAATTATAAAATCAATTGTCAGTTTATTCCTACTTGTTTCCAATAGAAGTGAAAATTGTGTTTGCCTACAAAAGAAGGCGTGGAGCCCCGCCCCTTGGAAGAAATACTCAAGGAAGTACCCGGGAAGATCACCGGCTACGTCCAGAAGATGGTGGAGTCCATCTCTAGGCAGTTGCTGGCAATGATGAAGTCTTTCTACCCACAAGGTGACTTGGCTCCTATGGTTGAAGGCATCGCTGAAGACTGCTCTGATGAGTAGTTCCAATAGTATCTGCAGGAGATGGCTCCCATCGGTAAGGAAGTAGTCGGTCAGATAGCCCTTGAGTAGCTGTAATGGAAAAACATTAAGTTGTTGTAATATAAACAAGTCATGAATATGAAATGTAAATTATTTGAAGTCTTGTCGCAATTCTTGTTTGCTTGTCAACTTGTTTGAATCTTTTTCAGTTTAGTGCATCTCACGAACAACCCTGATGTTTGCCCGTGTGGTAGTCGTGAGTGTCTGCGCACAAGGCTATTCCTGAAAGCCTCTTCAGATACGCTATGTAGAGTACCTTTTAGGATTTAACTCCTATTGTGGAGTGCCAGTACTCAGGTATCTGGGTAGTCAAACTATACGAGTGAGTATTCTCTTTAAGACTACATAAACTGGAGCCTATCGTTGCATCCTTTGTGGGTTGTTCGGGTGTTGTGCTCCGAAGGCCTGGAACTGCAAACTTGTTATTACAAGTTGCAACTAGACATATTCACCTAGGTAAGAACTCGGGTACTGTTGATAACTCCCAAGTTACTTGATGACTTCTTTTTGCAAAGGCCGTCGATAGATAGACTTGTGCAAAGGAGCTGATTAGCTCAAGAACTTTACGTGCACACTTGCTTTCTTGCAAGTTGTTGCTATCCAACGAGTTTGAAAAACACGAAAAGATATGTGTGCAGATTTGTGAATACAAGCCGTGAGTTGGGTGATAGTACCCGGAGGAGCCGAATAACTTGGCGATCTTGCCTTTGCAAGCAGCAGTTAGGTAGAGACTAGTCTTTTGTGACAAAAAATAACTCTGCAATATTCCCAAAACTCGTGATGATGCGGTTAGAGAAGCCGTAGCGATGAACGATCTCGTTGAGAAATCGAGTAACCTGTTTGCTTTCTGGCAGGTCACCGGTTTCACCTCGATCCACTTGGTGAACTTGTTGATCGCTACAAGTACTTAGTTGAAGCCCCCAGGTGCCGTAGGCAGAGGGCCAATCATGTCTAGCCCCCAGCATGCGAACGGCCAAAAATGTGGTATGGTAATCAACTTGGAGGTAGGGACATGTTGTTGCTTGGCAAAGAATTGACAACCTCGGCACCGACGGACTAGTTCTTTGGCATCAGCGAGAGCTATAGGCCAATAGAATCCTGCTCTGAAAGTTTTGCCCACGATCATTCTTGATGATGCGTGTTTGCTGCAGATGCCCTTATGGATATTATCCAGTATATCCTTGCCATCTTGGCATGAGACGCACTTCATGAGTACTCTTGATGATGCGCCTCGCTTGTAGAGCTTATATCCGACTAGAACATAGTTCTTACCATGCTGCAAGACTTGTTCATCTTCTGTCATGTTGGGAGGAAATTTGTGCTCCTTGATGTAGTCGATGAAGGGGATTCTCCATTCTACATCGATCATCATAACCTCCCGATGGCACATCGTTGCCTCGATCGGTGGCTTTAGATGGTGCCGGGTCCACTATGGATGGCTTGTGTAGCTCATGGACAAAGACCCCAGCTGGAACTTGAGCATGAGTAGATCCGAGCTTCGACAAGACGTCTGCGGCTAAATTATTGTCACGAGCCACGTGATGGAACTCTAGACCAGAGAACTTGTTCTCTAGCTTGAGTACTTCCAGATAGTATGCATCCATATTGTCCTTGTGGCGATCCCACTCATCATTGACTTGGTTGATGACTACCAGTGAGTCCCCATAGACCAACAACCATTTGATTCCTGGCGAGATTGCCAGGCGAAGCCCATGCAGAAGCACTTCGTATTCTGTTGGAGACCTCCCAGATGATTTGCAACACATATTTGAGTTGTTCGCCCTTGGGAGAGATTAAGAGTACTCCTACACCGATGCCCTCGAGCTTAAGTGATCCATCAAAGTACATGACCAAGTGCTCTGGGCGTTCTGCTGGTGTAGTTACTTGATTTTCTCACCACTCTGCCATGATATCGACTAGTGCCAGAGATTCTTCCTGTCGCATCTCTATTGTGGAGGATGTCTCCTAAGGGGAAGTCTGTGATGATGGAGATGTTGTGTTCCTGGAAGTAGTGTCGTAGCTTCCATGAGGTGACTAGTATTGCGAACGGGCGGGTACCTAGTTTTGGAGTCTAACAACACCTCGTTGACGAAGTAGACGGGCCTCTGCACTGTGTATACATGGCCTTGTTCGGGTCTTTCGACCACAATCACAGTGCTGACGACATTAGTAGTCGCGGTGATGTAGACAACAAATCTTAATTGGGTGTAGGCGCCGTGAGGACCGGTGGCTTTGATAAGAACTCCTTCAACTATTGAAGGGCTTGGTCTGTCTCCTCTGTCCACTAGAATTTATCTTGCCGCTTGAGTAGTCTGAAGAAGGGTAGTCCCTATTCCCAAGTCTTGAGATGAATCTATTGAGAGCCGCCATGCATCCAGTCAGCTTCTAGACGTCCTTGATGCATGATGGGGCATACAAATTTGTGATGACAGCAATTTTCTCGGGATTAGCCTCCATTCCTAAATGATTGATGATGAACCCGAGTAGTTTTCCGGAGGGTACACCGAACATACATTTTGTTGGGTTCAGTTTCCACCGGTATGCTTGCAAGCTTGCGAAGGTTTCTTCCAGATCCGCAATCAAGTCGTCGAGATTTCTGGTCTGTGTGACCACATCATCGACGTATGCCTCTACATTGCGGTGTAGTTGTTTCTTGCACTACAAGGATTTGACCCTTTTAGCACCACTTGTTTTCGCAACACCACACATTTGGTTGCAATATTTGGTTCTATAGCAACCAATGACATAATTGGTAGTGATATATGAGCCTTATGGCCACCAGAATTGTGTGTTGCGTTAGTCATAAACTCTGTTGCAAGATGGAGGCGTTAATGCTACGGTGGAAAAAGTGGTTGCGAGTATGGGTTCCTATTGCCACGACTAGAGTTGAGTTCTGATAATATTGATTTTGTGTTGCGATAGCTAGGCATTGTTTCCACCATTGTAAAGTTGGTTGCAAGTAGCTGCACATATGGCCACGATGTAATTTCGTAGTCTCAATCTTGACCTGCGTTGCAGTAGCTGTTGCTATATTGCATCTAAAAAAGGATTAGATGCAAGTAGTTATGAATATAACCACGATAAAACTGTGTTGCTTTTAATCTTGCCCTGCATTGCAAAAAATCTTATTATATTGCATCGAAAAAGTCATTCGCTGCATCCCTTGAGGTTCTATTGCCACCAACATCATATGTGGCTACATTTGAGTACACACAAGGTGGTATTGTAACGATATTTCTAGGTGTGGCAATAAATGAGTTTCTAGGTGGGCCTTTCTTTTGGTTAAATTGAAAATTAAAATGGCCCAAGTCGGAGTCCAACACATATAATTTGGCCCATGCGGCAGGCCTTTTTTTCGCGAGGGATCGAACCTAAACCTGATCAATCCAGCCCCTGGCCCTCACGCCATGTCGCCGCCTCTTCTTCACGTGACGCCACCTCTTCTTCACGTGACGTTTGCCATTTTTTTGAGACTAGTAGAGATGCCGTGTCGCGGCCTCTTCTTAATGTGACGTTCGCCATTTTTTTTTAGACTAGTAGAGATGCACGTGTTCTATGAAAACCTAGTAATAAAAATTTCATATTTATAAAAAATCAAATAAATAATAAATTTATGTTTATATAACAAAATATACAAAATGAGAGGATCCATTTTCGAAAAGAAACAAGTAAACAAGCATCACGCTGATGATTAAAATTAACTCGTGACCCAAAACATTAACGAATACCAGATTTATTTACATTCAACTTCTATCACGGGTTTTCAAAATATCCAGTAAACAAAAATCTTATATTTATATATCAAAAAACTTGATTATTGAGGGATTCATAAGATTGTAATAATGAGGCATAATGCATTTCTTGATAGCAACCAGACCAAAATCATCTCAAGAATCATACACCTTACTTCACAGATTGCATAAGAAAAACATAAATCAGTAACCATTGAAATAGATCCTAAATAGTCCGAATGGATTTTTAAAAATGTTTACATCATCCAAATTAAAGAGGCTCTTCTGCATTTCATTTAAAATCTGATGAAGCAGACGCCTTGCCCCTCCATCATACTGCATAAAGGGAACAATTAGGATGTTCCAGAACCTTATCTAATTGTGCATAACACAAGTTCTAAAGTTCCACCTCTTTCTGCACTCTGTTGCGTATGTTCTGAAACTCCTCGCAGCACACTCTTCATTTCTCTAATCCTCTCCCACCACACCTTCTGCGAAAAAACACCAGAACATAAAGCAACAAGGAGACCCAAATTAACAACCAAGCTATTTGACACAATGTAAAATTAGATTCGTCAATTAGCTAGATTTGTTGAGATTAGACCTCAGAAAGAGTACCATATAAAATAGATTGCTAAGTTGCCTTGTCAATTAGATTCGTTGAGATTTAGACCTGATAATTTATACTTTCAGAGTTCTTGTCACATATATCACTACCTTTGACAAACAACTGAAGGAACAATTCATAAGAGAGAAGAATTAAATGACCTGGAAAAGGAATAAAATTGAGCTAGAAAAATTCTAAGGAAAATGAAAATCTACCAGAAAGAATTCTAAGGTAAGCTATCTAGAACAACCTGGAGCTCATGTCTGGTATTGTTCAGCTAGGAAAAAAATCTATTTACATTGCTTCCTTTGTCTCACAAAATAATTATGATGATGAAAGTAACAACCAGTTGACTAAACCTCCCAAGCATTGCGAGCAGCCAAGTGCCAAGACACACCATCCCCTTGGAAACTGAGAAAAATATAATTCAGCTAAATATAATATAATTGTACTATACTGAATATTTAATTTCATAAAGTTCCAAATTAATCTTAAAACACGTGTTTTGAGGTTGCCGGACCAAGCTGCAAGAATCAAAGGTCTATGGAGGTTCTGTCCCCTATGTGCCTCTGTATACATGAAATGGATTTGACAAAATTAATAGAAGAATGGTCATGTAACTTAGGGCCATTTATCTTCACAATCACCAAGCAAGCAGCAAATTCTCTCAGAAATTAATAAAAACACTAAGCAGGCTAAAGAATTACCAAAGAATCCAATGTCACCACAGTTTCTAATAAATAGTGAAATTCATATAACTTGTATAGTTGTCCCTGCAACCAAAACACAGTTAACACTAAACAAGTCAAATTGCCATTGGAGTCTTTAGCAGAAGAATGTGTGTGTTTGGGGAGGGGGGGTACAATACATTCTGTATTTATTATTGAATCATTCAAAAAATTACTTCCATAAGCCCAGAGTGAAAATATAAGAAACTGGATATGTCATCCAGATGTAGGTGGTAACCTTACCTCCCTTTAAACAAAAAATCTTGAAGCTGTAGTTTAAGTAACAAGCGGATTGCGTCATTTAAGTTTGGACTCAGTAAAAAGTTAAGTATGAACATACCAATTTCATTTAGTTGTTTACATTATTCTTAAACCATCAGCATTTTGCGACCGCCACTGCATGAGTACCCATAAGCTATCAGCTAACATTTGCAACTCATCTGCATTTTACCAAACCGTTTGCACACAGCGAGCACCACGACATGATGCACTTCACTACTAATTAGTAAACCGTTAGCCGCTCATCCATTAACTTGTCAATCCACCTACACAAATGAATAGATTTGCATTACTAACAATTAGAAAGCACAATCAGAATACATGGATCCATATTTTGCAACAGTTAGAAAATTGCATAAGCAGAAATTTCAGAATTGGTATTCAGGAGAAACTATAGTCAAAAAGTTCCCGGGTCAAGGGACGAGATCGAAGGTTGACACTTTATAAAATTGTGGTATGAAGGTATACCCTTTCGAGATAAATATTCGCAAAATGGTACGTGAACCAAGGAGTGCCGGGTCGATGACCCTGGGAGGAGGTGCAGGATCGATCAGTCAAAGCTATAGAAACCAAGAAAAAAAAAGAAAACAGGAAAGGAGAAAAGAAAAGGGTTAGATGGGCTGCAGTTTACTGGGCTGTACAGCCCACCTCCACCTTGCTTTGCCTCATTTCTTGCAGCACGCATGCCGCCAGCAGTTATCTTCTTCCTCCCTCTGGCTGTCTCTCTTGAAGCCGCCGCCACGACACAGTGCCGTCGTCCCTAGATGTCCGCACCAATCCTCTGCTACAGCACCTCCTCCGTTGCCCCCTAAGCCCTCGCAGATAGTCGTTGCTCAATCTCTACTGCAGCATCCTCCCCACCTCCTGTTTTCCCCTTCTCCCTGGTGATCTCGAGCTTGATCCAGATCTCATGACCCATTGGGATGGGGACGGCGATACAGCGTAAATTGGGACAGTGACCCAGTTCGACCCACACCCTCAAATTGGGACGACGTTCCCAGGTCGTGGAACGAGCCAGTCCCAGGCGCACCCGACTCCAAGACGAAGGACTCAAGGTCGGACAAGGAGGAGTTCCATCCTCATACGGGACCAAGAGTCCGTACCGCTCAATAACCCCTGTCTGGGGTGTCGGTACTATATATACTAGCACCCTTGCTAGGGTTTCGTACCGAGACAGAAGAAATAGAAGAGAGATCATCAGATTCTCTTGTAAGCCGCCGTAGGCGTGTAACCCCAAACTCTTGATATAGTGAGATTGTTGCCGGCTGGTGCCCGTGGTTTTTCCTCTTCACATTGAAGGGGTTTTCCACGTAAATCGTGTGTCTCCTTGCGGTTTGATTCTTTACTTCATATTCCATACGCCGTTCGTTCCTAACAAGTGGTACCAGAGCTTTGGTTGCTGTTTGGATTTCATGTCGACGTCGATGAAGTTTGATCTACCGCTGCTGAACTACGACACGCGGTTCTCGCTATGGCAAGTCAAGATGAGGGGGATTCTGGCGCAAACTCATGATTATGATGAGGCGCTGGAAAGCTTCGGGAAGAAGACGAAGGCCGAGTGGACTCCAGAAGAGATCCGCAAGGATCAGAAGGCTCTCGCCTTAATACAGTTGCATCTTCATAATGATATTTTGCAGGAGTGTCTGAAAGAAAAAACTGCTGCAGAACTATGGCTGAAACTGGAATCGATCTGTATGTCCAAGGATCTAACCAGTAAGATGCAGATGAAGATGAAGCTGTTCACCCTGAAGATGAAGGAAGAAGATTCAGTGATGAACCACATCGCTGAATTCAAGAAGATCGTCGCCGATCTAGTATCAATGGAGGTGAAGTATGAAGATGAGGACTTAGGTCTTTTACTGTTATGTTCTTTGCCAACTTCGTATGCAAATTTTCGTGACACCATACTTTTGAGCCGTGATGAACTAACCTTAAAGGAAGTTTATGAGGCTCTCCAGTCAAGGGAGAAGATGAAAGGTATGGTGCAGAATGACAGGACGTCGTCCTCCAGGGGCGATGCTTTGCTCGTGAGAGGCAGAACTGATAACAGATCCTCCAATGATGATGGAAGAAAAAATTATGAAAGGAGAGGCCGTTCAAAATCCAAGCCGCATGGTAATAAGAAATTCTGTGTTTATTGCAAGCTAACAAATCATAATGTTGAGGATTGCAGAAAAGTACAGAATAAGGAGAAGAAGAAAACCAAGTCGGCTGGTAAGGTCTCTGTTGCTGCTGCCGTGTCTGATGAAGAATCTGGAGATAGTCTGGTGGTATTTGCCGGTTGTGTTGCTGGTCATGATGAGTGGATTCTTGATTCCGCATGTTCATTTCATATTTGCATTAACAGAAATTGGTTTAGCTCTTATAAGTCTATGCCGAAAGGAGATGTTGTGCGGATGGGAGATAATACCCCGTGTGATATTGAGGGGATTGGATCGGTTCAGATCAAGACTCATGATGGCATGACACGCACTCTGAAAAACGTCAGGTACATACCAGGGATGTCCAGAAATCTTATTTCATTGAGCACGCTTGATGCAAAAGGTTATAAATATTCTGGTTCGGATGGTGTTCTGAAGGTATCAAGAGGTAATCTTGTCTGCTTAAAGGGTGATCTCAATTCTGCAAAGTTATATGTCCTTAAAGGGTGTACACTACCTGGTTCTGATTCCGCTGTTGCTGCTGTTACTAATGAAGAACCTAGTAAAACTAACCTTTGGCATATGCGACTGGGACATATGAGTCACCTTGGTATGGCTGAATTGATGAGGAGAAACCTACTGGATGGCTGCACTTCGAGTAAAATGAAGTTTTGTGAGCACTGTGTTTTCGGGAAGCATAAAAGGGTACGTTTCAACACTTCTGTTCACACCACTAAAGGTACTCTTGATTATATTCATGCTGACTTATGGGGGCCTTCTCGTAAGCCCTCGCTTGGTGGTGCTCGTTACATGCTCACAATTATTGATGATTACTCTAGAAGAGTGTGGCCTTATTTTCTGAAACAGAAAGATGATACCTTTACCGCCTTTAAGGACTGGAAAGTCATGATTGAAAGGCAAACTGAAAGGAAGGTGAAATTGCTTCGCACTGATAATGGTGGAGAATTTTGTTCGCGTGAATTTAATGATTATTGCAGATCAGAAGGCATTGTAAGGCATCACACCATACCCCATACTCCACAACAGAATGGTGTGGCCGAACGCATGAACAGATCCATCATATCCAAGGCCCGTTGCATGCTGTCTAATGCCAGGATGAGCAAGCGTTTTTGGGCTGAAGCTGCTAATACTGCCTGTTACTTGATCAACAGGTCGCCTTCTATTCCACTAAATAAAAGAACTCCCATTGAGGTATGGTCTGGAACGCCTGCTGATTACTCACAGTTGAAAGTTTTTGGATGCACTGCATATGCTCATGTTGATAATGGAAAATTGGAGCCTAGAGCTGTTAAATGTCTTTTCCTTGGTTATGGTTCGGGTGTCAAAGGCTATAAATTGTGGAACCCAGAAACAGGAAAGACCTTTCTGAGCCGAAGTGTTATTTTCAATGAATCTGTGATGTTTACCGATAGCTTGCCCTCAGATCAAGTTCCAGACAAAGACCTGCAACGTATGCGCATGCAGGTGGAGCAAGCTCGCGACGATGCTGATAACCCCGACCCCTTGGTCTCGGGGTCGGATGCGCCAGACCCTTTGGCTCCAGGGTCGGCCAATGCTCAAGCGCCAGACCCCTTGGCTCCGGGGTCGGAAGTTGCTGCGCCAGACCCCTTGGCTCCGGGGTCGGCTGTTGCTGATGCGCCAGACCCCTCAGTCTCGGGGTCGGCTGATGCTCATGATGATGTCCAGCAAACTCCGGAGGAGGATCTACCCATTGCTAAACGCAAGTCCAAAAGGACTGTTGTCCCTCCTAACCGTCTTATTGAAGAATGTAATTTGTCTTACCATGCTTTGAGTTGTGCTGAACAGGTGGAGAATGTTCATGAGCCAGCAACCTATAAAGAAGCTATTCATTGTGATGATACTGAAAACTGGATTTCGGCTATGCATGAGGAGATGCAATCTCTTGAGAAGAACAGTACATGGGAACTTGTACCTTTGCCTAAGAATAAGAAGGCCATCCACTGCAAATGGATCTTCAAAAGAAAGGAGGGTTTATCTCCCAGTGAGCCTCCGAAGTATAAGGCAAGGTTAGTTGCTAAAGGCTACAGCCAAATTCCGGGTGTTGACTACAATGATGTTTTCTCTCCAGTGGTAAAACACAGTTCAATCCGCACTTTCCTTAGTGTTGTTGCTTCACATGATCTTGAGCTTGAGCAGTTAGATGTGAAGACTGCGTTTTTGCATGGAGAGCTTGAGGAGGACATATATATGGACCAACCAGAAGGTTTCATAGTGCCTGGCAAGGAGAAATATGTGTGCAAGTTGAAGAGATCCTTGTATGGTTTGAAACAGTCCCCTCGACAGTGGAACAAGAGGTTTGATTCATTTATGTTATCACACAGTTTTAAAAGATCTAAGTATGATAGCTGTGTTTATATCAAGCATGTTAATGGATCACCTATATACTTGCTAATATACGTTGATGATATGCTGATTGCGGCCAAGAGCAAGACTGAAATAAATAAGTTAAAGAAGCTATTGAGTAGCGGCTTTGATATGAAAGATCTTGGTAGTGCTAAGAAAATTCTTGGTATGGAAATTAGGAGAGACCGAAATTCTGGTTTGCTCTTCCTTAGTCAACAGAATTATATCAGGAAAGTTCTTCAGCGTTTCAACATGCAAGATGCTAAGGCTGTAAGTACTCCTATTGCACCTCACTTCAAGTTGTCAACTGCTCAGTGTCCTAGTACAGATGAAGAGGTCAAAGACATGTCAAAGGTTCCTTATTCTAGTGCTGTTGGGTCTTTGATGTATGCCATGGTTTGCTCTCGCCCAGATTTGTCATATGCTATGAGCCTTGTTAGTAGATATATGTCTAATCCCGGCAAAGAACATTGGAGGGCAGTTCAGTGGATTTTCAGATACCTCAAAGGCACAGCAAATTCCTGTTTAAAGTTTGGAAGAACTGATGAGGGTCTTGTTGGCTATGTGGACTCAGACTATGCTGCTGATTTGGACAGGCGAAGATCACTCACAGGTTATGTGTTTACTGTTGGCAGTTGTGCTGTGAGTTGGAAGGCTACTTTACAGTCGGTTGTCGCTTTGTCTACTACTGAAGCAGAATATATGGCAATTTGTGAAGCGTGCAAAGAATTGATTTGGCTGAAAGGTTTGTACGCCGAGCTTTGTGGAGTTGAAGCTTGCATAAGTTTGCACTGTGACAGCCAAAGTGCAATTTACCTCACTAAAGATCAAATGTTCCATGAAAGAACTAAGCACATTGACATCAAGTATCATTTTGTGCGTGATGTGATCGAAGAAGGTAAGCTGAAGGTATGCAAGATCAGTACTCATGATAATCCTGCTGATATGATGACAAAGCCTGTTCCTGTTACTAAGTTTGAGCTGTGCTCGGGCTTAGTCGGTTTAATTGGATAGTCCAAGAGACTATTGTTGGCACCAGTGGTTTTTTTTTTCTTGTCTTTGTTCTGTTCAGGATGAAGGGTTGATGATACAAGATGAATTTGTCAAATAGGCCGACCTTCCCGACCCTTTACACTCAGGGTCGGGCGAGGCGGAGGATCTCCCGACCCCGGGACTCAGGGTCGGGCAAGGCGGAGGATCTCCCGACCCCGGGACTCAGGGTCGGGCAAGGCGGAGGATCTCCCGACCCCGGGACTCGGAGCCGGGCGAGGCGGAGCGTCTCCTGACCCCTGGACTTTGGGGTCGGGCGAGTCGGAGCATCTCCCGACCCCAGGACTCGGGGTCGGGCGAATCGGAGATCGACCCTCATGGGGTCAGGCGCATCCGACCCCAGGCTTGAGGTCGGACGAGGCGAAGTCCCAGGCGCACCCGACTCCAAGACGAAGGACTCAAGGTCGGACAAGGAGGAGTTCCATCCTCATACGGGACCAAGAGTCCGTACCGCTCAATAACCCCTGTCTGGGGTGTCGGTACTATATATAGAGATCATCAGATTCTCTTGTAAGCCGCCGTAGGCGTGTAACCCCAAACTCTTGATATAGTGAGATTGTTGCCGGCTGGTGCCCGTGGTTTTTCCTCTTCACATTGAAGGGGTTTTCCACGTAAATCGTGTGTCTCCTTGCGGTTTGATTCTTTACTTCATATTCCATACGCCGTTCGTTCCTAACACCACCGACCCCGTTTCCTGTGACTATTAGTAGATAGAGGATAGTAAGCAAAAGGTTTCCAAAAGGACTGATCAACGCTATAAGATACTTGTTTGTCAGAATTCAAACTGAATTATCATGATTCAGGAACAAATACATATCCTAATTCTCAAAATGATGAAAGGAAAAATTACACAACAAATGAAAATTTGAGCTGCCCTATATATTTCAGAGGGGGGTGGGGGGGGATCACCTTTGATTACAAAACTTAATGGCATCCAATGTCCCATAATTTGGTAAAATATTTTTCTCTGCACCAGTTGCATAGATCCTGAACCCGCGCCTGCTGCACAAACAATTGCCATCGCCAGTCTTGTTGAGTTACCGGTCTTGATCTCGGTGATGCTGAAATCCAGTCTCCAAATATAAATCTAAAAGTAAATGTTAAAGTCAGTTGGCAAAAGCAGAAGAAAAAATAACCATGCGCTCCAAATAATTCCAGCAAACTCGATTATGTGATTTACCTATCCCAGAGTGGAAGTCTTGTTTTCTTGAGCAACCCCACCCTGCTTTACATATCTGATTTGAATGAAGAGTGAATAGACAGGTTATCAACTCAACAACTCAGCGATCTTGCAGGAGAGTACAACAACTCAACAACTCACCGAATTTACATTATGTCTTCTGACTCGTGTATTAGCTCAATAACTCACAGAACTTGCAGGAGAGTGTAGCAAATCTGATCATTGTTTGGTCATAGGCATTTTATCAAACACCTGCAGCAACAAATTGTTGGGCTGGAGGAGTGGCAATGTTTAATCCCATGCAGGCACAGAGTGCAATAGAGGGGGCTTGGGAACGAAATCGAGCGACAAGAATGGGTAGGGACTCAGTGATTGGATCGAATGAGGAGCGGGGCGCACCTTTTTTTGCCGGAGAAGTCTCCATGCAGATGGATCCCAGAGGCGGGCTGGGCTAGGGATACGATGTGGATGGGGAGGAAGACCTGCCGCATCCACATTCGCCATGACCACCACCTCCGCCAAGGGATGTGGTCCGCTTCTGCCGATGCAAATGAGGGTGGCGGCCAATGCCCTCATCCTCATTGGCCTTGGCCACCGCCGCAATCTATGGGCTAGGGATTAGGGAATGTGGAGGGGGGTGTAGGGGATGGGACAGGGGTGGAGATGAGAATGGCGCAGCCAATTTTGGTGCGAAGATAAAGAGATCGACCAGGGACGATAGCGGCGGTGGAGGCGTCGTCCGAGCGAGGAAGGAAAGGAAAGGCGAGGGAGATGATGAAGTGGTGGCATGATTGGCAGGCGGGAAAGACTATGAAAGCTATGATCTGCTATGAAAGCTAAATGAAGTATATGATTGCCCCATTTTCATCTTTCGCCAAACATTTAGGGAATATTATAGTGATGTTATAGCCCCGTGCAAAATTTTAGAAATTCCTGATAATATTTTAGGATTATTATGTATTAAAACATTTGGAGTAATTCCAGTAAAGGTTGGAAATATAATTAAAATTTAAAATATGTGTATAATTGCCAATGGAATATAATTCATTTCACATAAAAAAAATATGTGAACTCAATGATATATCAAATTGACATTAAAAAGACAAACTCAACTAGTACTCATCACCTTAAATCATAGTCGGAGAAGGGTGTGACTATGGAGACGTGCTATTTCAACAGCGTAGCTGCCATTGCCTCTCTGGCGTGCCATCCTGCATCAGCGCTGCCCGCTATTGCCTTTCCCGTGGCTTCCGACATAAGCACCGCCCGCCATTGCCTCTGCAGCATGGTATCACGCATTGGCGCCGCACACCATTGCCGGTGCCGGAGAGGAGATGCGAGGTGGCAGCACAACAATCAGCGGCGGTAGCAGATTCAATGGATCCAATTCCAAAGAGATAAGGCAAGGCGTCAATGACTAGCGAGTCCCCTTGGTCAATTTTGGTCAAAATTCACTGAAACTCTCCAAATTGCAACATCAAATCCATTCAAACTCTGCAGCCTCATCTAATAAATGTGATGATTTCATCCACTTATTGTAAGTGGCAAGACATTATACTTTTGGGATACATTTTTTCAAATTAATTATAAAATGAAACCAAACGTGCTCTATCATGACACCAACTCATCAAGACACTCTATATTGATTGTATGTGCATAGTAAAACTATAAAACTATCAAACATATGTTGATTTGGCCTATATATGTGTGCATCAACTCTATATGACTCGTGCCTCATAAACATGTACACACCACCAACACTATACCACAGCCCAAAATTACCGTTGAACATCTGACGGTATAAGACTAAAAATAACGATGGACCATTCGTCGGTATAGCGGAGCAACGGACCATTCGTCGGTATATCACGTTATTATGGCTCACCATTCGATGCTATATATATTTAGATGTACCACCAAATCATTGGTCGGCATAACTCAACGTATACATCCAACTATCGGTCGGGATACATTCTTTAGGCCCATTTCCCTTCACCGCACTTCCGGCCCATTAATCTCGCGCACAAGACTCAGCCCATACCGAACCCTAGCTTCACTCCCATTCACCCACCATCCTCCAACACATCTGCTTTGGCACCCCTCCTCCCGTCCCGCGGCCTCTCGCCGCCCCTCCACGCGCCGCCCCTCCACTCGCCACCCCTCGCCGGAGCTCCACCCACCGCCCCTCCACGCGAGGGCCGGCCTCTGGTGGTGGGGCGGCGCACAGGGCCTCCTGCCTCCGGCGGCGCACGGGGATCCAGCATGCGAGATGCGAGATCCGGCGCACCTCCTCCTCTCCCCTCGGCCGCGCTCCTACGAGTATTAGGGTGAGGATCTGGAAGTATAATAACTTCCTTTCTGAAACATAAATTAATTTAAGCTGAGATTCTGGAAGTATAATAACTTCCTTTTGAAACAAGACTAGCAGCATGAAACAAGACAAGCCAGATTCAACTAATGCTGCCATTGTACAAATTGTATGCTAGGATATGTATGATTAATATACATCAAAGTGCTACAGCTGGGAAATTGGACCTGAGAAATGCTTAGCAGGTAAAGTCTTTTTGAATTCTGTATCCATCATTGATTTTATTGATCATGCATCTGGTTTACCTTTTCAATATCATGCCTAGCAGAAAATACAAAAGACATACCAAGGATTCGTGGAGGCTAGGCCATACAGGATGTTTTTTATGTGAGTACTAGGTCATGCCTTTGTGCTTGTATTGTGCAAGTTACTAGTACCTTTACTGCAGCAGGTGCTGGTGCCTAATTTGTGCTATGCTCTGTTCGATTAGTGCCCTATTCGATTAGTGCTCTGTTCTATGCTACCCCTACTGCAGCTGCTGGAACAATGGTATGATTCTGTGTTCTCTGATCCTTGGATATACTGTGTGCTGCTGCTAGTAATGCTAAGAAATTACCAAGTGACTTATTGCATGCCAACAGAGATGTTCAGTAATTATTCTTGCTCATCGTATCGTGTGGATTATCTATTAGTGGTGTGTTTGCTAGCTGAATCCAGGTTAAATAAAGGGCCTGGGAGTATGACCATGATGGAGATTATCAGGTATGTTTAATCAATGTTCATTGTAATAAATAGATAATTTATCCACTCATATATCATTGAATTTTGTAGTTCTGGATAAATATAGCATAAATGGCTTGCTGTGTACTACCATTTGACTTTTGTATTTTGCAAATTTCTGATTGCAGTGCCACACCGCAAGTGTCGATTGCAGCTTTCGGAACATGATGGGATCTTGAAATGGGTCAATTAGCTTTGAGAAGCATTATAAGCTTGATGTTTTCTGAACATCTTAGAATTCAGACACGTTGAGCTCAATTCATGGTTCTGTATGCAAGAGGTCAATCCTATACTTTTCAGACAAGTTGATCCTCTGATCCTATCCTATACATTGCTGTATAGTTCATATCGGTTTACATGTGGATGAAATGAGTGCCACCAAGTTCCATTCGATGAAATGAGCGCATCATCAATTGACATGGGTTTTTTTAGTTTGTTTAGTGTAAAGTTGTGCGTCGTGAAATGCTGACACTTAGAGCTCTTTCATGCCATGTAGAGTGGACATAGATATAGCAAGGTATTAGGATTGGTACAACATGGCGGTTTTACGTGTTGTGGCTGCGGTTCTACGTGTTGTGGCTGCTATCCTGGTGACAGTTAGAGAGATGCTGATGCCTTAAATTATGCTCTGCAGGTGTTGATCCCAAGTCAATATGCGAGTTCTTCAAGGTTGGCCAGTGCTAGAAGGGTTTTAAGTGCAATTTCTCACATGACCTGAATGTCCAGAGGAAGGGTGAGAAGATTGATATCTACACAGACAAGCATGATGCAGGTATTGGACAAACATTGATTGGACTATCACCTTCTTCTGTTCAAATTGTTTTGTATAAATTCATATGCTATTTGTTATTGCCAGAAACTGTGGAGGACTGGGATCAGGAAACTCTTGAGAAGGTTGTTGAATCGAAAAAGACAGATAGAAGGGCTCAAGTGATAGTAGGCTGGGGAGCAGATGGTGTGATTATGGGCAGTGTAATTGTTTGATAGTTGCCTGAAGCTGCTACTCCTGAAGAAGGGCTCAAGAGGCTAGAGGAGTACACCAGGAATCACTATGCCACTGAGATGCACTACCATCATGAGCGAGGTGATTAGAACACAACAGAATACTTCTTGCCAGCGTAAAACTGTACGTAAAATATTTGCTGCTAGCGTAAAGATATAAAGTAGAATTTGTTGGACTAGGATGATCAGATTGTACCTAGATTTACTTACTTAAAAAACTATATTCTTGAATTAACTATGTTTTCGTGTGCTAGGTTCATGTAATGATCTTGAATCCAGGTGAAGTTTGATATGCAATTAGGTTACGTGTAATTGCATTTTCCATGAAATCTGTGTCATAGTTTCTGGATTAAAACTACCTGTAGAGGGAGGGTATAATTGTTTTGGAGACTATACATAGATTTCACGAGACCCATGCAGACAAACTTTTTTTTCAAAGACAATGTACATTTGATCATAAGGTGCTTTTGAAAAATATATGTAGCCTATGCCTTCACTGGACCAGCTGGTGAATCTTTGACAAGTGAATAATCTCTTACCTTCAGTTAACATCCATCTTATCACTTCTCTTTTTTGCAGTTAGTTTATAATTGAATAATAAATTTGGAAGAAAGCAGCTACATAGGCTACAACCCTGTCCCTCTGTAGACTGCAGGTCATTGAGGTTCGTTCAGTTTTAAGTTTCTATTTCAAATAAAAGATTTCTTCAGTTTTCAGTAATGATTTTTGTCCAGTGTTTAGTTACAGAAGGTATCATCTATGGCATACTATATGCTAGCTTTTTTTTCTTTAGTTAACACTTTTTATTTGTTAACACCTGAGATAAGAACATTTTTTCCAATCGTGCAGAGATGATACCTGAAGCAAAGTATAGGTTTATTAGTCAATATTAACTTCTAAATTCTCTAGTCACTTACCGAGGGTGACTTTCAGTGATCCCGTTGCCTATTCAATTTGTTGTTCTCTCTCTGATATATTTTCCCTACAAATTCTTAGCTCTATTGGCTTCATATTTCATATACTTTCCTTATATATTTGTTTTGTGCAGAGACTCAAGTCATGTGGAAAAAAGGAGTACTTATCTTTAATTCCCTTGCATTTTTTCTAACAGGTAACCACTGTCATGAGTCATTTACAGTTAATATGGTTAATCTAAAATTGTATACCATGCTACACCATTTGGTGTGATATAATTAAATTAACATAACATGTGTGTTCATTCATAGGTGATTACTGATCAGTACTAAAACATAGGCATATGTGTTCCTCTGAATTCTGTGTGTTCATGAATTGCAGGAAAGCGTGGACAGCTAACATATTTAGAGAAAGCTTTATGCCTATATGCTAGTGATAGACTACTAGAAGAATGAAGAATTACATAAAGGTTTATTGGTGACTGTTGGTGCCGATGGGGAATGAATAGATCAATAAGATAACTCATATTTAGTTTTATTTTATTATGCCAAACATAGTTGCACTTGTAATCAAAGATGATGTTTTTATTGTCATTGTGTTATTACTTTGGTTGAGACATATATTAGAAGTTAATGAAGGTTTGAGTTCTTATATGTGATGGTGAAATATATACTCATGGCACAATTATTTTGTAGCAACAATTAAATTTCAGGCTACAAAACGAAATTAAAAAGGCGCTAGCCAAAATACCCTCGTTACAACAAACCACTGCGCAACTACCGTTTGTTGTTGCAATATACATTATTGCCACAAACTTTATGTGTTGCTATAGGACGTGTCTACCATCGACAATGATTCGTTGCATTACCTTTTCTTGCCACCAGCAAATGAATGTTGCAATTGTGACTCTAGCTACCAAATTTGTTACGTTGCAATATTTATTTGATGCAATGGAGCATATTGCATGGCAATATGGCCATATTCCCATGTAACTACGGGGTGACAATAAACCTATTTTGCGACAAATTTGTTCATAGCAATACTATCATATTGCAGCCATGTATTTCATTGCAACAATAATTCATGCAACCATTCTGTTGGTCGCAATATCCGTGCTTGCAACCAAATCGCAGTTGTATTAGTTTTTTTTATGTGCATTGCAAAACCACCATATTGCAACACCACTCCAAAAGGATGCAAAAACCTATTGCACCGTTCTACATAGATGTAATTGATCCTTATTGCAACCAAAATAGCCATATTGCAACCCAATATAGGCGTCACAATAGGGCTGGATCCTAGTAGTGTTGAAGCACTCCTGGATGGCTCATTGATATGTGGCCCCTGCGTTCTTCAACCTGAAGGACATCGTAGTATAGTAGAAAGCTCCATGCGGGGTGATGAACGCGGTCTTGCTCTGGTCTTCTTCCTTGAGAACTATCTAGTGATACCCCGAGGAACAATCAAGAAAGCAAAGTAGAGCACATCCAACCATCGAGTCGATGACTTGATCAATCCTAGGGAGCCCGAAGGGGTCCTTTGGATAGTGCTTGTTGAGGTATGTGTAGTCAACACACACCCTCCACTCATTGTTGTTCTTCTTCTGCACCAAGATGGGGTTGGCTAGCCACTCTGGATGATAGACTTCTTTTATGAAGCTGGCCGTGAGTAGTTTGACCAACTCTTTTTTGATGGCTTCCCTTCTGTCTTGGGTGAATCGACGTAGTCGTTGTCACTTGGGCGTAGCTTTGGGATCTACGTTTAGTGAGTGCTCGATCAACTCCCTGGGCACCCCCGGCATATCAGATGGTTTCCATGCAAAAATATCTCAGTTGTCCTGGAGGAAGTTAACAAGCATGTCTTCCTATTTAAGGTCTATCCCTAAACCAATCAGAGCTATCTTGGAGCTATCGCACGTCTCGAGGTCAATAGCTTTGATATCAACTTCACCTGCCGCCTTGACCTTGGTTGCCCCCGACTTCTTTTGTAGAATCTCGACTTCCATCGGGGATAGTTTCTCAGAGGCAGTGAAGAGTTGCATCATCAAATTTGGCACCAAAGTAGTTGCTGCCAACTCTACAGCTTCTATGTCGCAATCATAGGATCTTTTCAAGTCTCCGTGTAGGGAGAGTACTCCATTGGGTCCTAGCATTTTGAGTACTAGGTACACGTAATGCAGGATAGCCATGAACATGACCAGTGTTGGTCTTCCGAGGATGGCGTGATACGATGTTTTGAAATCAGCCACCTCGTACCCGATGTACTCGGTTCGGCAGTGATCCTTTGTCGCGAAGGTAACTGGCAAAACCACCTGACCAAGGGGTACAGCCGCATTGCCTAGGACAATCCTGTAGAATGGAGAGTTCGTCAGGGTGTGCATATCCATTACGTCGAGGCTCATCTTCCTTAAAGTCTTGGCTAAGAGCACATTGAGGCTACTGCCGCCATCGATGAGTACTTTTGTGAGTTTGAGCCTGCGACTACTAGATCCAGGATGAGAGGGTAGCATCCTGGGTCAGAAAAAATAGTCCATCGATCCTTTCTTAAAAAGGTGATTGGCACCTCGGACCACTTGAGGAACGTAAGCGTTGCTGGTTCAATGGACATGATCTCTCGTAGGGCTAGTTTCTGGGACCGCTTGGTAGCATTACCCGTTGTGCCACCGAAGATAACGTTGATGGTGTCGGATGGGTTTTGGAATTTCCCATTGTGATCATCATCTTCGTCTTCTTTGACCTTGCCCTTGTCCTTTGCTCCAGAAGGTTTCAGCAGATCTTTCATGACTCTACGAAGGCTATAGCAATCTATCGCAGAGTGTTTGGAGTGTGGATGCCATGGGCACTGCTTCTTTAGGAGCTCCTTAACGGAGTCCTCTCTAGACTTCCGCCTCTTTTCTTGGAGGACTGGAACATCGCCGTGTTAGTATTGTTTGGCTTCCTCTTACGATTTTGACCACCCGAGTAGTTGCCTCGGTTGTCATTAGGGCGATCATTGCGGTTCTTATCGTTCCATTGGCTGTTGTTGTAGGGTTATGAGGTAGGCTACACTAGCGCAAATCAAAATTTCTACCGCATAAAACCAGGAAGAACTGCCGTATAAGGATCACGGGATTACCACTCGACGCACTACTGGTGCGGAAGATGTAGATTTGTGTCGATGCAGTGAAGACGATCAACGTAGTCGTACGTAGTCGATCAACGTAGTCGTACGTAGTCGATCACGTCAACGTTCAGTAGCTCCTCAGCAGCTCGTCCACGTGCAGCAAGATCGCCCTCGTGCCGCGGCTCATCGTCGGCTCGTCGTGGCTCGTCGGCGGCTCGTCCAAGTGCTGCAGGCGCAACACCTCCAAGGTATCCACACGAGCAAGGAGGAAGCGTCGCAAGCCGGACTGCTAGATCCGCGAATTGCAACAGGCGAGGGCATGGGAGGCGCAGCAGATGTGTTTCGCCAAAAGGTGTAAACCCTAGGGCGCCCCCACCCCTCTATTTATAGAGGTTCCTAACAGGCCTCTGGGTCCGAGGCCCATTAGTACTTCTAAACCTAATCCAACTCGGATCACATCCGAATTGGGCTTCCAGCCCCTTAAGTGTGTGACCCTATGGGTTCGGATACGTATAGACATGGCCCGAGTACTCCTACTCGGCCCAATAGTCGGTAGCGGCCTCTAGCAAGATGTGCCAACTCCTATACGCACACAAAGATCATATCAGACGAACTATCACAACATAATATACATGCTATTCCCTTTGCCTCATGATATTTGGTCTAGCTTCAAGCCGACCGCTCTTTCTTGATCCTGTGATTCGGAATCCCTTTGTAGGTTAACTCTTAACCGTACGTAGCATGGCCATGCATTTTCGGATCCGATCACTCGAGGGGCCCAGAGATATCACTCTCAATCAAAGAGGGGAAAATCCCATCTTGATAGACCATGTCTCATAGCATGCTTCTTGACAAACCCGAAAGCTACCTTTATAACTACCCTGTTACGGCGTAGTGTTTGATAGCCCCTAAGTAGGTCGATCCACATCTTGAATACATGCGACATCTCACGTCTAAGGACAAAGCGTATATGTTGTTTAAAGAGAGAACTACTTCTCGTGTTGGGTCAGTCCTAGCACATGTCTCCACATGTGTCCACATTATTAGTTCAACATCTCCATGTCCATGACTTGTGAAACATAGTCATCAACTAATACATGTGCTAGTCTAATATTCATGTGTGTCCTCACATGAACTCCGACTAGGGACAACTTTAGAATAACCATACAAGTAAAGAGTTTCACATACAATTCACATAATTGCAAATCAATTCAAGTAGCCCTTAATGGATATCCAATGAACACAATATACAAATCATGGATACAAATGGAATATCATCATCTCTATGATTGCCTCTAGGGCATACCTCCAATAGTTGTTCTATTTGTTGTTGTTCTAGCCTCTATTATGACTAGACTCGAACCATTCGATCTCTTTGTCTTCTTCATCTGCCCAGGCTTGTATCATAACCTTGAGAGACTTGATATCATTTAGGCATCTTGTGCCAAAATCTTGAAACATCCAGTAGTCATAGAGACCATTCTGGAAGTAGTCTATAACATCCCGCTCCGTGATGTCCATGATAGTGGCTTTCTTGTCGAAGAAATGACATAGATAGCTACGCAGGGTCTCACCTTGTTGCTGTTTGATTTGCGACAAGTCGATCTTGTTGCCAAGATGTTGCATTGCCCTTGCGAAGTTGTTTGTGAATGCTGCCTTCAATTGACTCCACATGTCAATGCAGTTCTCTTCTAGAGACTCGAGCCATGTGAGTGGCCCTGCCTCCATACAAATGGGGAAGTAGATGACTTTGGTACCATCATTTCCTCCTACCACCTGGACTGATAGTGAGTAGCACCTCAGTCATTGAACTAGGTCCTGCTTGCTATCATACTTGGTAATACCCGGGAGTTTAAACTTGTTGGGTAAAACTGTCTTGCGTACTGATTTGGAGAAGGCGGGAAACCCGTTAGAGTCTTCTCCCAAGTGGTCGACTTCCTACTCGCATTCACGGTGGCGCCTTTCAATGATGTCACAAGCATCGCGATTCTTATTGAGCTTCTGACGAAGGTCGCATGTTGGTTGCTCAAGCTCTGGATAGGACCCACGGTGGCTAGGGCCTCCTGAGGGTTTCGCCCATCTTCCTTCTGCCCTATGCTGACTTGCTCTAGGGTTCTCGATTCTAGGAACCTTGTTTTGACTTGGTCCACCACCCTTGTTGTGACTTGGATGCCTGCCACTACTACCATGATAGGATGAGGTACGTCGAACTTAGCTGATCGGGCTCTATCGATCAAGTTGCTTGTACGCATGCTCCACCAATAGAGCTAGTTGCTTGGTGTACTTGGTTTGTGGCATTGCCCAAGTAATCAAGTCAATGGATGCGACGGTGGTGAGAGGAGTATGGTGATGAAGTGATTGAACTGCTTCAAACGCATGGTCCATTATCATGATGGGTAGATCAGGTGCAAGGTAGCAGCGATGATCTGCTCGTTCCGCATTTCTTGCTCGCTGTTGATCCCTTTGACTCTCGGTCTCTTCTCCTTGTATGTTGGCAGTGAGCTCATCCATGGACACGTCGTCTGAGTGGCACTTGCGTCGCAGATTCCTTTCTGGTGGTTCTTCTCTGTCACCCTCTTGAGGAGCGACGATGGTGAGTAGTTCCCTCTCTGGAGAAAACTACCCGAACTTGACGTGAGAATCTCTGTAGGGCCATCTATTAGGAAGTATATGTGTATTTTAGGATGTACTTATCCTTTCCTTATACACTTGATGTATTCCTTGTACTCCAAGGCATATTGGCAATATATACAGGGGTACCCCCCATCATTAGAGTGCGTGGTGTTTTCCCATCTACTTCTCTATATGGTATCACGAGAATAGATCATGGGCCTCTTCTCCCCACGCCTTCCCCCTGATCCGCGCAACCCTAGGCAGTGCCCCCTACTACGCCGCTGGAACCCACCCTCCGCTGCACCTCCTCGACCCCCCCTCCCTCCCTTGTCGTGCACCATGTCTTCCGCCACTCCTCTATGTCCGCAACACCACCACTCTGCTGCCAATGGCGTGCATTCGTGCCACCACCTGGCACCGGCGG
>NC_028452.1:28142052-28203204 GCF_000263155.2 Setaria italica
CCCCGACCTCCCGCTTCCGCCTTTAACAATGTCCCTGTGTCCCTTCTTTAATTCGTAATCTAATTTTTGTCAATAACTGCACCATAGAGATTGACGCCTTTGGTTTTTCTGTCAAGGATTTTCCGACCAGACATGTGATTCTTCACTGCAATAGCACCGGCGATCTTTACACCATGCCTCCAGCATCCAGCTTTGCAGTGCCCCACGCCAGCCTCCCCGTCTCCTCCAGTTTGTGGCATCTTTGTCTTGGTCATCCTGGTCCTGCCGCCATCGCTATACTTAGACATACTTCATGTATTGCCTGTATTAAAGACAATCACACTCTATGCCACTCATGTCAATTAGGGAAACATGTACGGTTACCTTTCTCCCATTCTAGCTCTTGCAGCTCAGCTCCTTTTGAGTTAGTTCACTGTCATGTTTGGACTTCTCCCATAGCTAGCGTTTCTGGTTATCGCTACTACCTAGTCATTTTAGACGACTTCTCGCATTTTTGTTGGACGTTTCCTCTAGTTCCTTAAGTTGCTTCACACATCACCGACTTTTGCACCTATGCTCATACGCAGTTTAGTCTTCCCGTTTGCAGCATCCAGGCTGACAACGAGACCGAGTTTGTCAATAAGACTCTCGCATATTTCTTAACTTCTCAGGATATCCACCTGTGCCTCTCGTGTCCCTATACTTCTCCCCAAAATGGGAAAGCCGAGCGTGTCCTCCACACCCTCAATAACTGACTCGCACCTTGCTCATTCATGCCTCCATGGCCGCCACATACTGGGCCGAGGCGCTCGCCACCGCCACCTATCTTCTGAATGACATCCCCTACCACCTTCTCTACTCCTAGCCTCACGAGTACTCTCACTGACGTGTCTTTGGTTGTCATTGCTATCCCAACCTCTCAGCCATGACACGCAACAAGCTCGCTCCTCGCTCCGCAACCTCTGTCTTCCTCGGTTATCCCTCATCTCCCTAGGGGTACCGCTGCCTTCACTTGTCCACCCGTTGAGTCATCATCTCTTGCCATGTTGTCTTTGACGAGTCCGTCTTTCCCTTCTCCTCCCACCCTACTCCGTTGTCGCACCTCGACTTCCTTTTGTCCAACCCCTCCGATGTTCCTGCTTCCACCTCGATTGCTTCGTCGTTAGACGTTCAGCAGCCGCAGCCCTCACCAGTTGTTTTGTAGGAACTCACTAACGACAATCCCGCCATCCTATTCCACAGGCCGACCGTGTACCCCACCATGCTCCCGACTGCTCCGACCACGATAGAAGTGCTTTCGACTGCGACCATGGCGCGCGCAAGCGCGCTCCCGACTGCCCCAACCGTGACCACAGTGCCCCCAACTGCTCCAACTAGTACTGCAGCACACGCGGGCGCGCTCCTGACTGTGTACCCCACATGGCTGTGTACCCCGCTCTAACCATGTACCCCGTTCCGTCTGCGGGTGAGCTGCCTCCACCGACGAACACTCCGAACGGTTGGGCGAGCACCCCGATCACACCGTCTAGCACCCCGACCGCACCGACATGCGCTTCGATCGGTCGGGCTAGTTCTCTGACCCAACCGGTGAGCACCACGACCATCCAGGCGAGCTTCCCGACTGGACCGACGCGCGCTCCCTCACCGGCAAACTTTTCTGACCAGTCGGGCGAGCGCTCCATCCGGTCAGGTGGGCGCCCCGACCACACTAGCGCACGCTTCCGACCGGTCGGACAAGCACCCCGACCGTACCGGTGACGTCCTGACCATCTAGATGAGTGTCTTGATCAGACCGGCACGCGCTCCGACCCATCGTGCGAGCACCCCGACCGCACCGGTAAGTGCTCCGACTGGTCGGGCGTCATCTCCACCCGCCCCTCTATGCCCCGTCGCTTGGTCTGTTATTGGGACTGGGGGTCCAGCAGGTCCACTACTAGAGCATGACAGCCTCGACTTCTTCTTCTCCCTCTTCGATTTCGGCGAACTATCGCAGTGCTCTGGCTGACGCCAACTGGCGTGCTGCCATGGTCGACGAGTTTCAGGCCCTCATCAACAACAACACCTAGCACCTCGTCCCGTGGCCGCCTGGTGCCAATGTCATGTCAGGCAAGTGGATCTTCCAGCATAAGTTCCATGCTGATGGGTTCCTCACCCGGCACAAGGCGCGCTGGGTGGTTCGTGGCTTCTCCCAGCGTGACAGCATTGACTACGATGAGACCTTCAGTCCGGTCATCAAACCGGCGACGATACGGACCCTCCTCATCATTGCCACCTCTCGCGCCTGGCCAATCCACCAGCTGGACGTGAAGAATGCATTTCTTCACGGACACCTTGCGGAGACTGTCTACTGCCAGCAGCCTCTCAGCTTCGTCGACCCCGCCGCCCCCGACAACGTCTGTTTCCTGTAGAAGTCCTTGTATGGATTGAAGCAGGCCCCGAGGGCATGGTACTAGCAGTTCACCTCCTTCCTTCGACAGCATGGCTTTGTCACCTCCACCTCTGACACCTCCCTCTTATACAAAGAGGGGCCGAGTATCACCTACCTGGTGCTCTACGTCAACAACATTGTCCTCACTGCCTCATCCTTGACTCTTCTTCAGCACATCATGGAGCATCTTCACTCTGAGTTTGCCATGACGGATCTTGGCGACCTACACCACTTCCTCAGCATCTCCGTCACGCGTTCCTCCTAGGGCCTGTTCCTATCTCAGCGACAATATGCCCTGGATCTTCTTCAGTGTGCTGGCATGGCTGAGTGTCACTCTATAGTGACTCCTGTTGACACTCATGCCAAGCTTTCGGCACACGATGGTGCCAAGCTCCAGGATGGCTCTGAGTATTGGAGTCTTGCTGGGGCCCTTCAGTACCTCACTCTGACTCAACTTAACCTGGCGTATGCGGTTCAGCAGGTGTGCCTCTTCATGCATGACCCGCGCGAGCCCCACATGGCCCTAATCAAGCGCATCCGGCGCTATGTGAAGGGCACACTCTCCTCCAGGCTTCATATCGACATTTTCCCTATTCAGTCTCTAACTGCCTACTCCAACGCCGACTGGGCTGGCTGCCCGAACTCTAAACACTCCACCTTCGGCTTCTGTGTCTACCTCAGCAACAATCTGGTGTCTTGGTCCTCCTAGTGCCAGACAGCGGTGCCTCATTCCAGTGCTGAGGTGGAGTACCGGGTTGTGGCTCATGCTGTGGCAGAGTGTTGCTGGCTGCGTCAACTTCTTCAGGAGCTTCATGTCCTGCTTGCTTCAGCCACTGTTGTCTACTGTGACAACGTTAGTGTTGTCTACATGACAGCCAACCCGATGCATCATCGGTGCGCAAAGCACATTGAGATTGATATTCACTTCGTCCGTGAGAAGGTGGCCTTGGGTGAGGTCTGGGTCCTTCATGTGCCATCCTCTCATCAGTTTGTGGACATCATGATGAAGGGTCTGCCAACTCCTTTTTTACTAAGTTTAGGTCTAGTCTATGCGTCCGTGATTCTCCCGCTTCGACTGCGGGTGGGTATTAGGAAGTATATGTGTATTTTAGGATGTATTTATCCTTTCCTTGTACACTTTATGTATTCCTTGTACTCCAAGCCTTATTGTCTATATATACAGAGGTCACCCCCCTCATTAGGGTGCATGGTGTTTTCCCATCTACTTCTCTACACCATCTTCTTCATAGATAGGAGACAAAGGTGTTCCCTCCTGGCATGGAAGGTTGTCTAGATAGGCAAGAAGGCATGACTCGTCGTCCTTGTCCTGAGCAGATAGCTTCATATTGGGCTAGTAGAAGAATTTGCCTTGTGGAGTAGATGTGATTACCATGCCCTGCTACGGACTTGATAAAGGGATTTCCTCATCCCGATCCGAGTAGTAGTCGGAGTCCTCGATTGAACCCGAGTTGGACTGGGATCTGGATAGGATAGCTTGGTAGATAGCACCCGAGTTTTGGAGTTCGAATGGGAATTGACTTGTATCATAGACCGATTAACATGATGGCCTAAGCGCCAACTCATGGGAACCAGTCCAACTAGTGGGAGAAGTTGAGTTGTACTCGGACTCATCCCATGAGTCTAGGAAGAGGTCGACAATTTCGTTGAATTTTTCAATGAAATCTTCCAAAGCTCGGCGATGAGGTTGATGTCATAGTGCCTCTGCTCCGGGGTCGGCATAATGTGGCAGTGGAAGTTTCCAGCACCGTCTGTAACACGAACCTAGGAGCCGAAGACGAACACCGCGCCCGCTTTGAATGCAACGGTAGGCTTGATAATGACTTGAGAAAAACACACCTCAATTCGTGATAGCCTCGGATCTTCTGTCACACCTAAACTCTAGCATGCATACACAAGACAAAAAGATCTCAGACGTGCAAACAGTATTGCCAGTACGCGTACACGAGACACAAAGATCTCACACACGCAACAGAAATGGCTAAATAGGGACTGAGAGCCTAAACATAACAGGCTAACTACTCAGAAGAAATATGACCAAAACAAGAGCTTGGCACACAAAATTTACATTATATTCATCACTGAATAAATTTCAGTAGTTCCAAATTCTACAAAAATGCTACATAATGTATTCATTTCTTTTTTCAGGTTAAGTTTCGGCGATGACTCTCCAGGATGCTCAGCCTACCTCCAATGGTTCAGCTAGTTCCCAAACTCAGGAGCTCCACTCGCTCTCAAATTCGGGGGCTCCGCTCGCTCTCAAATTTGGGGGCTAAGTGCCAATAACTACTCGACGTGGCTCCTATGCCTCACCTGGCGCATAAGCTCAGGAGCTAGGCACCGCAAAACTACTCGGATGATGACTTGTGTGAAGGCTAAAAACCCTTGGATTGATTAATTAATTATTGCAAGGCTTGGGGGCTGCTAAACTACACCCAACAGTTGATTTTCTTCAAGCTGAAAGAAAAAGATTCAAGATTTTATGGACCCTCAGCCTGATTCTTCGATTCAACCTAAGGCTCAGGGGCTACTCCATATGGAGTGCGACTTCTGCTGCCCTCCATATCACATTCCAAAGATGAAGATTGCAAAATCAAGATGATCAAGGGCTTAAGCCCACTATAGCCTCATGGTAGCTTTGAGGAACTTTGAAAATTCTGCCAAACAAAATACTCAAAGAGCAACAAAACTACTCGGTGAGGATTTGAAAAGTACTTGAAAGCTGCTGCATTTGGCTATGAAGCGCTCGAGGGCTTGTCGGGGATAGATCCCCAGTACCCGCAAGGAAGGAAGAAGACGGACTCCTACTAGGATTCCCATGTAATCCTACTAGGACTCACACCTTGTAATCCTACTAGGACTCCTCCTTGTAACCTACTAGCAATTCTACCCCCTGAGTATATAAAGGAGGGTAGGGGTACCTAGATCGGTAGGCTAAGAACCATCATCAATAGCCAACAATCAGGCTACACAACACCCAAGCGCAGGGAGCAATATAAACTACCCCAAACAGGACGTATGGTATTATGCTATTCTAGTGGCCCGAACCTATAGAAATCCATGTATTGTGTCCTCACTTTTACCTTCGAGTTTCAGGTCCGATGAGTCCCCACCAACCAATCTACTACCTCGGGATACCCCTTGGTAGGTTGCCAGGTATAAAACACTAACACAGGGGGGAACACCCAGGAAATCCCTGCTCCCAAGGAAGTTGAGATTGTGTCTTTGTCCCCCTCCATAGAGGAGGGTGTTCTTTCGTCAGCCATCCTTCCGATTCGGAGGTGTAACAATTTTTCCTAAGATTAAATTAAAAATCCCTGCTTGTGTTTTTCTTCTTCTTCTTTTTTTTTGTCTCTCTACCCAGAAATCCTCCTGGGTCGCTTCCAGAACTATGCTTGTGCCATGGATGGGATCCAAGAGCCAGGGTGCAGTCTCCTTCCCCTCTCCCTTTGAACTAGTAGGGAGCCTGGAGGATTTCCTAGCTTTCAATTATTGTTGACCATGTATTTACCCAGGAGGCGCATGATCTTGTTGCCTCCGAGAGTCCTCACCCTAGACTCCTCTTGGCTGTGGAGAAGGGGAAACAAATAGTCGTTGAGTCGCCTATCGTGTCATCATCATCTGAGCGCTGGTCGGAGAAGGATGCTTGCGAGGTGAACTCGCAAGGAGAGTTGGGCCTCGCCCTTGCTAGGCACTTGGCTGCGGAGGAGGTTGTGGGAGCGGCGCTCCTTCAGCACCATCGATGCGGCGGCATCCCAGCAAGCCACCTGGGATGCTTTATCGCTGGACCTAGGACCATGCCCCACCGCCGGGGAGTCATCGTCACGATTGTCGTGCCACCCTTCCCTTTGGTGCTCTATCTGAGGGCGGTCCATGCCTCGTTCTGGGGTGTGCGCACGCAATTGCGCTCACCGTAGCTTTTTAGACTACCTCAACTGACCTAGGCTAGATGATTGTTTCGTGTGATGCAGCTCCAAAATTGTTAGTTTTGTGTGGTATCATTTGTAAAATGATCCTGGAAAGGCGCTCACCTTTTTTTTTGGCCAGTTTCCATTTTCTTTTGGCCTGTTTTCATTTGTTGTGTCAATGTTTTCTGGGAGGGCAACACCTCCGGCTGAACATAAGTTTTGTTATCTCGGAAGGCATCGCTTTCGGTCGTAGCGGACGTGCGGTAGCTTAGAGGCAGGCAAAAACACCATTTGGGGGCTACAGCCCCGGAGCGGCTCGTGGTTCTCGTCGGAAGGCATCACTTCTAGAGAGGAGTGGGCGTGTGGTGCTGCGCCGGCGCTCGAGAGCCTCAACCCTTAGCCACCTAGCGCAACTCGTCGAAAGGCATCACTTTCGGAGAGGAGCGGGTGTGCGGTGCTACGTCGGCGCTCGAGGGCCTCAGCCCTTAGCCACCCAGTGCGACTCGTCGGAAAGCATTGCTTCCGAGAAGGAGCGGGCATGCGGTGCTATGCCGGCGCTTAAGGGCCTCAATTCTTAGCTGCCCGGTGTGACCAGAACGCCTCACTTCCGGAGAGGAGCGGGTGTGCAGTGCTACGCTGGTGCTTGAGGGCCTCTGCCCTTAGCCGCACCGTGTAGCTCGTCAAAAAGCATCGGTTCCGGAAAGAAGCGGCCATGTGGTGCTACACCAGCGCTCGAGGGCCTCAGCCCTTAGCCGACTAGTGCGACTCATCGAAAAGCATCACTTCCGGGAAGGAGCAGGCACGCAGTGCTACACTAGCGCTCGAGGGCCTCAACCCTTAGCCGCCCAGTGCGACTCATCGGAAAGCATCGTTTCCGAAAAGGAGCAGGCGTGTGGTGCTACACCGGTGCTCGAGAGCCTCAGCCCTTAGCTGCGTAGTGCAGCTCATCGGAAAGCATCGCTTCCGGAAAGGAAGGGGTGTGCGGTGCTACATCGGCGCTCGAGGGCCTCTGCCCTTAGCCGCCCAGTGCGGCTCGTTGGAAAGCATCGCTTCCGGGAAGGAGCAGGCATGTGGTGCTACGCCGGCGCTCGTGGGCCTCAGCCTTTAGCCGCCCATTGCGAATCATCGGTAAGAGTGCGGCTCGTCGGAAAGCATCGCTTACAGAAAGAGGAGCAGGCATCAGGAAGCAACAATCTGTTGAAACAATTAGAATGATATCATGTTTAATATTGATTCGTTTCATGAACTACCAAAAATCAGGGCGTCATTCACATCAGAAATAAGAACCAATATCTTACACAACTAATTAAAAAATGACATGAGTGACAAGTCTCCGTGATATGTTTCACAACGCACGAAGGCAGAAAGTTTAGAAGAAAGCTCCACCCTCCATAGCAGCCTAAACCAAAGGCGAAGGATAGGAAACTATATATAGGACTAAGCTAGGGATATCGAATCGAAGCACTTGGATATCAGCATACAAAAACAGAAGAAACGTGCACTGAAGCTAAATCACCGTACCAAGGATAATAAATTTCTACTTAGAAATCTGGACCACCTGATGAGCCAATAAGCTAAGTCTTGCAGTGACAGTAAGTGAGTGGTTAACGCACCGAAAGAGAACACAGTTAAGGCAAATAGAATAGTACTGTTTTCTCTAAAAATAAATCAGCATGGATTTTGAAAATACTATATGTGTGGCTTTTGCATTACCTGTTATCAAACACTCATAACTGAGAACTTAAATGATTTTTACATGGAAACAAACGAACTCAAGTACGCAGTGTCTCCTGTATGCAGCAGTGATGAAAACTAAGAGTGCCACAAATGTAGAAACTTTTATATCTGAATGTGGAAGCATTTATGTCCCAAATTAACAAAGATAGTGTAAAGTGTGGGAAAAAAATTATTGAGCTACTCTAAAAAAACAATCATTTGTTTAAGGATGGGTTGTTCTGCAGGGAGCCCAGTACATGTTTGATAGGTGGGGAGCCCAGTGCATGTTTGATAGGTGATGAGAGATATGGGTACCAGGAATCCTCACCAACCATGATACTGATCGGCCTGACAAGTGGGCTCCTGCCCGACCTTGGTGTGGGCAAGGCATGGAGCCATATGGAGCACAAGCTCGGAGGCTGGACAAACGGATTTTGCCCAGTTATTACAGGATACATATTGTAATCCGACATAGATCGATTTCCTTGTAACAACCAACTAGGATTAGATTCTAGCCGACTTGTAAAACTAGGTCGTTGGCCTATATAAGGCAGCTAGGGACACCCCCCGAGGGCATCTCATCTCATACCAACAATACAATCCACCAGAATACAGGATGTAGAGTGTTACACCTTGTTGGTGGTCCGAATCTATCTAAACCTTGCGCCCCTATGTTACCATTTGAGTTCTTGTTCTTGCAATCTCCTCCGCCTACAAATCTACCGCTCGGGTATCCCTAGGTTGACTGCCGGATACTAAATCCAATAGTTGGCATGTAGGGGTGATCGTCAGATCCTCCCCAGTGAACTCGATGTCATCTCATTCCGGCATCATCTTCTCTGATAGCACGAAGGACTTCCTCACCAACCCAGTCTAGCTCTATTTCGGGAGCATGCCTGCCGACTCTGACTCCACCGCCACCACTGCCATCTCAGCGCCGACTGGATCTACGCCGACGGGACAAGATATCCACTCGAAGATCAACGCTCTACTCGTCCAGTAGATCGGCAATCTCTCGCTCGACGAGAGAATTCTGTGCATTCTTGCGCCCTCCTACCCACCCACGCCTCCGACCTAATCGCGGGGCTGGATCGCATAAGTGCTACCATCACTGAGTGCATAACCCTCTCCAAGTCAGTTCCACGCCCAGGGAGGTCAGGCCAAGGCCCTCCGCGCTTCCCATTCGGCCTAAGGAACTCGGCCGCAGTATTCTCGGGTGATCTTGCGCGGTCAAACCAGATCGAATCTGGTAGCCCAACCCAACCCACCCAGTTTTCGGACTGTGGTGAATTCCAGGTGGCTCGTTTCACCTTAACTCCAAACTCTTACGGCAAAGGAGACAAAGGCAGCTTCACCTTACCAGACAGGGAGGTCTTCGTCTCAGCTGACGAACAGTGGAGAAACCTCCTCAAAAGAGGAAGGCTGCAACGCTAGGAACCGGAACCATAAGAGACTCTACCGGCAGGAGCAAGCCAACCTCCAGGCACCCGCCACTGCCGCGGCAGGTGGCGCACCTCCCGTGCCACCGGTCCAACCCAACGGTGCCGACAATGGGGGAAAAGACAAACACAAACATTAATTATGCCAAAATGCATCATGTAAACGAACACAAACATTGCAGCCAAACCGTAGCATATACTTTTGTAGTGCCCGAGCAAAGCATAAAACAATCCCATCCATTTTCTGAAGTTACGCAACTGGAACCATGGTCCAGTCTGAATAATTGTGACACTGTTAAATGACATGCAAATTTATTATGGAGGTAACATTTCAAAAGACCATGAAAGACATAATTACGATTGAAATCAATGTACGGAGTCGTAATTAAAATAGTTAAATTGGGGCATTGTAGGCAGCATGGCCAATTGGTCACATCCGGGGGACATCGGGGCAAGGAGTCAGCGATTTCTGCGAAAGAATTTTGCAGAGGGCGCATCGTGCAACTGTCAGTTATCCTTACATGCTGATGTATACTCCCTGTACGTTCCAAATCGTAGGATATTTTGGTATTTCTGTATTCATAAATTTTAGCATGCGTTTAGTCAGAGGCGGATCCAGAACGGGGCTGCGCCCCGGGCTGAGCTGTTGAATCACACCTAAAATAGTCTAATTTTGTCTCCTAAACCTCATTTTGTTAGGCTAAACAGCACATAGGTTAAAGGGACTTCATGGTCTCGCCCCGGGCTGCAGCCCGGGCAGCCCGGGCCCTGGATCCGCCCCTGCGTTTAGTCATAGTGTATATCTAAGTCAACAATTAAGAATACGAATTTAGAAATACCGACGGACGGAGTAGCTACTTAAAATTCTTAGTCTTACCGAGTTGCTTATTGCATCTACGTTATTTTTTCCACCGAACAAATTTAAAAGCAATGTATTTAATTATGAGAACCAACTAAAAATTGCAATGTATAATATCTGACAAACAACCTAGCTATGTAATTATCGTTTGCAAGAGGAAAAAAGATAACTTGCATCATAATCTCAGCATCGAACAGAAGAATCAAGAACCATACTTTCCTATATCTACCAGAGTATTTATGTAACGTCCTCCCAAACTAGCTGTGAGCTTATATATGTGGCACAGTACCATATCTCGTTCTTTGAGAAAAAGGAGCTAGCACACAACGCACCCTGCAGTATGCGTGCAGCTAGCCACGATAATATTAGCAGACGTAAAAGTCATTCCAGGTTCTTAGTAGATCCTCTGTTTCGCAGCATATATAGGAGCCCGGCGGTGCACGCATGTGTCAAGACGAAAAGCACCGACAGATAAACGACCAAACGCATCAGCATTACCGCTCCTTCACGCCCAATTACCCGAGGAATCAGACCATTGCCTCCCCTGAGCAGCGAATCGAAGCGACCATCTAGTTTCCCCCGCATGCACACGCCACCGTGCGCGTACAATACAAATGTGTTGTCTCCTTTCTGGAAGCTAGCCAGGTTTCTTCACGTAGCTGGAGGAGAACACAGCCGTGAGCCGTGCTAGACCGAGAGGAAGAGAAGGATCGCGCGCGCGGCCGGGATGGCGGAGGCGATCATCGGGCCTCTGGTCGGGAGGCTGCAGGAGGTGGCCGTGGGCGAGGCCCGGTTGCTGTTTGGGGTGAACGCCGACATCCACAGGCTCCGGGACAAGCTCATGTGGCTGCAGGCCTTCCTCCGCGAGGCCGACACCAGGCGCCGCGCCGTCTCCAACGAGATCACGAGGGTCTGGACGCAGCAGACGCGGGACGCCGTCTTCGACGCCGAGGACGCCCTCGACCATTACCATCTCCATGTGGACAAGTCCAGGTATGTATGGGCCTCAAAAACAGTCATATGTCAGCCCACAACCCACAAAATTGCATGAGCATTGAGCAGTGCTTTTATGCTCCAGAAATGTTTCCAAACGTCTGGTTTAATTAATTTATTGTATGTACATATATGCATTCTGAAGGTACCCAAGGTGGGCTCGTCCTACTATGCGATGCCTGGCAACATTTACAACAGAAATACGGATGAGACGCAGCCTATCAAGAAAAATTAAGGCCATCAACCGAAGGCTTGATGATATCATTGAAAACAAAGATAAATACAAGATGGATGATGCGGATAAGAAGACAGATGTGACATGGAAACCTTCTACCACGGCATCTATACCTTACACCCATAGAAAGCTGTAAGTGTTGACATAATTACGTTTTATACTAGTATAACTATATTTTGATAGTCCCTTTTATGTGCTATAGGTCCCAAATATGCTTGTGCTTACGCGATAATAATTTAATTAACTACTTCTTGGTGTGGTGGAGTTGTCAAGGCATGATTTCACCCACTATGTGGTACAAATCTAACGGAATATAATTTATACACATGCAAGTGCTTTTTGTGAGTTATACTGACCAGTGTGTGAGCATAGACACATTTGTGGGGCTAGAGGTTCGGGTATGTCATCCTTGTAATCATAGAAGAAATACTTTTGCTTAGGTGTCCTGACTTTTAAAAACTATATGTAGACAAGATTTTAGCTTAAGTTAAACAAGTTTAAACGTTCCAACAGGTTGACATACATTAAGTTCTAAATAATTCCAAGTGACATATAAGTTGCTTACCCATTTGAACGTGTATTGAATTCTGGAAGAATCCTAGGAACTAATTTGAAACTTCTACATTTTGTGTTGAGAAGTTTATAGTGTTTTAGATAAAAGGGGTCTGTTCCTTGTTTATATCCCTGCCACACACCACCACGTTGCAAGCCTAACCCACACACCTCCGGTACAGCTTCCGTTAGAATCCACATAGGTGGCAGTTGCGCCATCTCCCGAACAGTTTACAATCTGTCTTGTAGTATCCGGCGGTGATTTCATATCATAATACAGATGGCAACACAAACGCCTGTCTTAACAAAATATAAACCATCTGAAAATATCAAACAATCATCATTAGGGGGGTTGATGACTGATGCAATTTGCAGACAGTCGAATGTAAAGAACCATCGGAATTTAATGTCTTAAAATAGACGACCATCATGGAAGAACCATCGGATTTTTCTTCAAATAAGCAGATATAAAAAAACGGTAATGCTATAGAACTGATGTCCGAATTTTTTTAAAAAAATCGGATGCTCCGACATATGTTGCAATAGTTAAACATCGATGTTGCAACTATTATTTATACATGTTTCATGGTGAATGTTGCATGAAACATAGTGTTTATGTTGTGGTAGGAACTTTCTATCCTAGAGTCAAACCATATAGTCATTTTTACGCATTATTTTTCATGTTGCAACAGTAACCGCTGATGTTTCACTAGGTGATTTTTAATGTTTCGTCGGTGCATCTGATGGAAAATTTTCCATCGGACGTCCAGGCGCTAGTAGTGCCAAAAAAAAATTGTCTGTAGTATTCCAACCATATGCACTCAGCCATTTTTGTCACCATCATCAATATGCGTTTTAGATAAATAAAAAAGACTTTTGTAGTTTTTAATATGAAAAATTAATGTAATTACAGAATAATATGTCAAGCTGGAAAATTTTAAAAAATATACCCCTATCGTCAACTGGAAGAAGAAATCATATTTTTGCATGCTAGCTGGACAAAAACAGGTAATTTCATCTACCAAGTAGACGAAATTAGTATATCATCGGCGGATGAAATATATATAATCCAACCATTGAACGAAACTACATGACGAAAATAGTTGTCATATACTGTGCATGACAAAATCCATATTTCGTGTAGTGACCGGACGAAATCTTGTTCCACTTAAAAAAAAGAATGGCAACGTGCCGGTCGACTTGACATGAAAACAAAGAATGGCAACATGCCGGACGACTTGAACATGCATTTGAAATTTTCCGAACCATTGAAGCTGCAATTCCCGGCAGTGAAATTACATGACAAAGAGGATCCGTGCCCGGTACATTGTTGCCGATGGTAGCACGATGACTATAGAGTTTGCAACATGCGGACACCACCTCTTACCTAAACAATCTACTACAAGTTGCATAGCATGTACAGTGTCGTTTTAATCTAAACATACGCCCTTTCTAAACCTAACATGCCTTAGCCTGCGTTTGGATGTAGATATTCAGCCTTAGAATTGGAAATTGGCATTGAAACTCTCGAATGCCGACTGTTTCGATGTCCAAAAATTCAGAATTAGAAATCAACTCCAATGCCAACTGATATTCATCACGCACACACTCCCTTCCCCTCGATACCAAGCTCACCCCCTCCGTATTCACTGGAATCATTCCTCATCCCATCCCGCGTCTCTATCTCTCTCACAGACTCGCACCCTCTTCCTTCTCCATGGCATGCCGTGCCGCCCCTCTAGACCTCTGCTCCTTCCTTCAACGGCGAGCGGCGCCACCCCTCCGCCAGCACACCACATCCTCCCTTGCCTCCCTCCACCAGCGGCCGCATCCTCCCTGCCTTCCTCCACGCCGAGCCGCACCGCCCCTCTGCTAGCATGCCGCATCCTCCCGTGCCTCCCTCTGCCGGCGGCCACATCCTCCCTGCCTCTCTCGAGCCGCCCCTCCCCTACCTCCCTCCACCGGCAAGCCACACACGCCCCTCCCTTGCCTCCCTCCGCCGGCACCGCTCTCCTTTTCCCTCCCTTCACCGTCCCTAGCTGCAGCAGCTCAGTGTCCCTCGTCTCCACAGACGGTGGATGGAGGAGCTGGTGGGTGGTTGTGACTCGGTGCCCCTATCTTCATCATTGGTCGATCTGGGTGTCCATGGCGCATGAAGGAGGAGCCGGTGGCTGGTCGTGGCTCAGTGCCCCTCTGTTCGTCGTTGGTGGATCTAGGTGTCCATGGCGCATGGAGGAGCTGGTGGGTGGTCGTAGCTACCGACGGTGATGGGAAGAGCAGTGGGGGAGAGAAGATGAGTCAATGCCAAATCTTACTCCATGCACATCCAAACACGAATTAGTATTCGTGCTCTTGTTGAATTCCATCTCGCAATTTCATCAACATCCAAACAATCACTTTGGTATTGCGACCCATTTCCAAAACTACTCTGATTTGGTATTGAGACCAATTCAATGCCAAGCCCCATAGTATCGACATCCAAATGGAGCCTTAGGGAATTTAGAGAGCCGGGTGTAAAACCAAAGCAGCAGTAACTAGTAGTACTTACTCTAAGAGAATTGGGAGGGGCTAGCCTTGTAGAATCCAGCACCACCAGAGGATAGTGGAGATGGAGGACGATCCTTGTTTCGGTGGTACGTGCACTTGCACCACGGATCCAGAAAAATGGGGTCCCCTTCGATGCTAATGACAAAAGCATTTGCTTCCACATAGGCTTGAGGCTCTCCACCTACTGCTGTAGATCAAAGATCTTACACTTCAGGTTGTTGATGTACTCTTTGGTGTGCTCCAGAATGGGAGGGTCGACCCACTTTGTGAAGTAGAAGTTCTCTTTATCAAGGTAGAACTGCATACAAGGTTGTGTTAGGGCATGTGATGTCATTAGTTGAGAGGGACAACATTACTCACTAATCCTATAGGGTATCTAAAAAGCATCAACAACAATCATCGCAGCCATCGTACATCTGCTTGACGTAAGGCTTGTGGTGGTGGCATTGTGGCCACACATTGTTGTGGTCATCATAAGACTTAAGATTTTTTGGCAGAAGGAACGACTGACATTCCTCCAAAGGGAACTAGTCCACTGGTGGCTCATACTCTGCCGGTCCAAACGGACCCAACCATGTGATGGTAGGGAGAGGAGGAGCCCCTCCTTGGCCCCTCCTACGCCCTCTCTCACGTCCTCGCCCTGCTGCTGCAGCCATTGTTTATTGTGAGTTTGTTGAGTGGTAGTGGTGGAAGAGGAATAGATATGGAGGTATTTGAAGAGCATTGTGGTACATAGCACAGGCCACATTGAAGAGCATTGAGTCACATCTAACTAAAAAGGCTTCCGTGCAAAGCGTGTAGGCTGAGGTAGATGTGCAGTTTGGGCTTGTTGGTGTAGTCCCATCATACTTAAAAGGCTATTTATCATGCACCTATCCATGCTAGAGTCCCATCAAATATAAAAAGCTAATGTTTAGGGTCCTTTAAGTCTATACACTAGACTTTTTAGTGATGGTTCATATCAACAGAGCTTTAGCATGCACTTTTTAAATGCAGCAAAGGAGAGTACTTGAAGCATCGGCATGAAATGTTTTCACAATACAAACAACAGTACAATGGCATGTGAGGCACCCAATATGACAAATCTAAATGGCACCATGTCTAGAATATCATGGCTTAGGTAATGTAAATTGCTAGATCACAACTAAGGCTCTACTGGTTGAATCAATGGACTTTCCCCATCCTCACTTTTTTCAAGGAACATTATCCATCCTGCTTCTTCAGATTCTTGTGTCGCTATTCTTCTTGGAGTAGTTGTGCCTGACGAGCTTCAAATTCTCCCTCCTATTGTTTCAGTGCTGTGTCTCGGGCACCTAACTGCTCGCACCGCCTCTGCAGTTCATCCTCTTTGCCCTTCAAATGGATCTATTGTTCGCGGATGCGTCGCTGTTGCTCAGCTCTTGCTCAAGCTGAGCAAGATGTGCCGCCTCTGTAGCCTTAGTATGCCTAACATAGTATTGCCCTTTGGTCTCTACCTACTATGGTATTAACGACACCCTCCCTACAGGCCTACTGTTGATCCATTCCAAGAATGTTCAAGCTTGCATATACATTCGTGGTTAGTTGTATGTACGTGTACATTGAAAACATATTAAAAAGTTTTACGAATGGACAAACCTTGAAATCATCATCAATGTCAAGACACTTGAAGTACCTACACCCCTTTTGTTGCCCCGAGGTATCCCATACTTGCAACCACACACGGAAGCTGCAGTGGTATTTGGGGCACTCATTCCATGGTGGAATCCCATTTCGATCATCCCTCCATAACAACATTTCTTACAACGAGAAGCAATATCACTACAACAATTGAAGTAGGATTGGATAGTGGTAGTATTGCATTTGAACGTTGCATGGATGTTTGTTATATAGAATGCCTGTGACAAGGTGCATGGACCATATCTATCACAGTAAAGCAAAAGAACCTGCATTGGCATCATAGGGCTACACCCACTATAGGATCAAGAAGGCTAACTAAAAGGGGGCTAAATAGTCAATTCAAAAAAAATCTAGCAAGACTTAACTGACAAATAGTGGAATTAAAATGATCAGCTAAAACATGAATATAGCCCCAAACTTCAATTTCTCAACTATGTGCACCAGCACCCTATGTCTAGATCAAGGTTTGCAATCCTAGGGTGACAAGCAAGCAATTCAAGTTCATCTAGTAAGGTAAACTAATTGAAAGAAATTGCAAAAAGTAAATAAGCTCAAGTAGACATACCACAATGGAGACACCGATTTTGTCCCATGGTCTCAGCGACTTGCCGGTCACCCCTAATCCAAGATGGCTCAAGATCAAAGAACTGCTCCACACCCCAATTCCACTAGAGTTGCTCTTCAACTCCGGTGAGGTGAGAACAATGCCTCCCACAAGCTCACCGGGCCTTCTCTCAAGCTTCACTTGAGAAGATCACTGATCACAGCACCAACATGTCATCTAAGTGCCGGCAAACATTAAGAGTAACAAGTCAAGACTAACATAAGTCTCCACCAAGTGCCTAATGCTCAATCTCTTATGCAACTGCACTTGAATCTTTCCTCTCACCCTCTCTTACATGCAACACGTGCAAAAACTCGTGGGAGGACTTGTACAAGCTCAGGAAGGCTCAATGGGATGCCTAACACTTAACAAACTTGTAGAAAACTGAGTATACATAGGCCACCCCTACAAAACTAGCTCTTACATTCAAATCTTGTCAAAATAGAGTTTTCACGGACTGTCGATCCTTACATTACAGGTCCAGACTTCGGAGTGGACCGTTATGTCTATAGTGAATAGTCCATTGTACATAACTCGGATGGTCCACTAGTCATTTTCTATTGCAACCATAGAACCAATATGTTCCTGTCCAACCCTAAAATCGATAGCACACCATTTCCTAATATAAACACAGAACCAACATGTTTCTGTCCAACCCCAAAATCCATACCAATAGACCGTCTACCCCTCTGGGCCGGACCATCCACAGCTCTATTTTCAGCACAACCAACGCTTGGTAAAAGGACCATAACTTTTAACTTTGATGTCCAAATTGAAATAGGTGATCCTAGACTCTATGGAAAGCTCGTTTAGAGGAATATGCATCCCAACAGAATGCTTGATCAAAGATACAATGGATCAAAGAAGAACTGCAATCCAAGATCCACCACACACCATTACCGTCAACCATTTGCAACTTTTGCAACCTACCAATTCCATGACAAGGCTAGAATGCATATGCAAGATTGAGCTTTTAAACACCTAGAAAAGACTCAAGCATCATCAAGACCCCTCTTAATAGTACAACATTCTATGTTATCAACCTGGCCTTTTCTCCAGTAATCACCGAGATTAGCAAAAATAAAATGCCCTACATATCATACCTTTGCCTTGCGCAAATCCATTTGGGTCTAGCTTGATGCTCATATGCATATTGTGTCCATCACTATCAGTTCTTTAGGGCACTTGATGTTCATCGACATAAGGGCTCCACCCATTTCATCTCATCAACACACTTGATGTCGATCAAGACATGATTTCCACCTTCTAACTTTTACCACATCATTTGGCTCTCATCAATAAATGATGTTCATTCATTTTCATTTCTTTAAGCCACATTATGTCCTTTGCCATGTGAAGTATATCCTTTGCTTTCTTGCTATATCTTCTTGTACTCTTCGTGTAAATGATGTGGATCACCCATAGCTTCACATGGCTTCTCATGGTCCATCGATGCTAAGCCTTTACTCACCCTTCACGACTGCCTTGGTCCCTCGGCGCCAATTCCCTCGCTTGCCCTTCACCCTTGCATGGTCCATCGCTACCGAGCCTATGCTTACCCTTCACCATATGCCACATGAAACCACTTTGTATACTGCATCTTCAATGTATTCACTTTATCATTCCCTCCATTCAACACAATACTTGTTGATCACAAAATAATAATGCTCATGTTTTTTATTTCCATAAATTCAACATCTCATGTCCATATTTCTTCATACCTTCTCAACAAGTGTCCATTGATCATAATGTCTTGTTGTCATCAATCACAACCTCAAATTATTCATCCTCAACCAATTAGCTATCAACCTTTATCTTGATGCCAAAACTCAACCTAATACACCATCTCATGGAAATATTTAGTTCCATGCATCTTGTTGTCATTAATCACCAAAAATCATCATAGCACAATGCTTATGGGCCTAGATCCTTCACCTGCCTACATATCAAAGTTTGAGCATTGGCCTACATATCATAGTCTGCAGCATAATGATACACCTATGCCTCATCCTATCCTTGACCCCTACCATGGCCCTAATGTTGAACTAAAGGCTGCTTCAGCTTTATGCCGACACGGGTGCCCTAGGCTTGTCTTAGTCTGATGGTGAGAAGCGGGTGGTAGGCCTAATCTCTCATCTTTGTACCACCACCTCCTCTAGGATCTCATGCGTAAGCTCTATAGGCTGCGGGTACGAGAAGAGTTGTCAGTAGTCCATCTCCCGCCGTGTGCCTCTGTAGCCCTTAGAGGCCACGTAGAAGGACTCTGAAGCACCATGCCCATCTTCGTGCTACGATGGAACTACAAACTAAAAACACACATTACATCATTGAATTATGAAACACACATGAAAAAAAACAAATGCAATACAAAATGAGATGCATGACGCATGGACCTAGAATGGGGTTAAACACAATAGTGATATATCCAGCAAACCCACGTACAGGCATGGTGGGTTGCAAAACTAGCCGTGGGACCCCGAATAACAAAGGCGCTTGGGGGGTAGACATGGACCCCTTGAATTGTAGAAGGACCTGCGTTGGCTAGCACGGGTGTCCATGGTAAGGCTGTGTCCTGCCAAATCGAACCTCCTGGCTGCTCAAGGGAGAAGCTGTGTACAAAGGTCGGTGCACCATCGTAGTAGGTTGTGGCGGCCTATACCTGGTACTTGGCACACAACGGTCTTTGACGACATCATCTGTATGTCGACATGTGACAATATCCATAATATGCTTTGCCTTATGGTCTAGCCGGGAGAACATCTCTATGACATCATCGTAGGCTCCACTTGATTCCTACTGACCGAGCAACACTACCGCTTGTGTTGCTTCTTGCTCTATCTCCATTCACAAGTCATCCTATGAAAATGTAAGAATGAGAGTTAATTAATGGGCAAAATTGGAATAATCGAATGGAAGTTGTTCAACACATACCGCCTGGTGAAGGGCTCGGCCTACGTGACTAGGGTAAAGTGGCTATGGTACCATGGGCTCATCTTGTTGATGCTTCAGGAAGACAAGCCATGTGTGAGTGCGAGATGGTAAACATCACCCAATCAAACAACCACAACAAGAACAAGTACACCTCAAAGTGATGAGTGATCTGGTAGGGTGTGGGGTCCTCCGCCATCCTCTCCAACTACATAACAAATGTGCATTAGTACAATTTATTGAAACAAATAATATAGCACAGTGTATGGATTTATGCTTAACTTACTCTGAACATCTTGAGCCATTACTCTAAATATCTTGAGCCACTACAACTACAAGTCGTGCTTCTTGCTCGCTGCAATGGCAAGGCCCACGGGCTCAGGTAGAACAGCCTGAAATCTCTTCACCAAGTTCTCACACCAACCCATGTGAATGACGGAGGGCCCAATAGGCCTACCATGTATAGGTAGGTCGGTGAGAATGGACACATCCTCTAGTGTCCTAGTCATCTTACTAAACGACACGTGGAAGGTGTGCGTAATGGGCCTCCATCAGTCCACCAATGCTGAGAGCTGGCACTAGTCATAAGGGAAACATCTCGACTACTCAGGTTGGTCATCATCTAACTCCTTTGCATCAGCTGCATCCTCGCACGTTGCCTCGCGCATAAGGGGAAGCAAGACAGCATGCTCAAGCCTAACAAAAGAATTTGATACGTTTTTTATAGTACCCAATTATGGCATACAACATACCTTCTATAATTCCAACAAGGGGTAGACCACAAAAGCCACTTATAATCCAATTGTAAACCTCAACTAGGATTGAAGTGATAATGCTCCACCTTGCACCTACTGTGTTAAAGAGCAACGCCTACTTCTCTTTGGACTCTGCCTCTATCCAATGAGAGAAACACATGATGTTCTGTACTCTCCATCACTGAACATTAGGATCATCTAACCCTTCACCGAGTGGCGGTAATCCTGGTGTGATCCTAGGATTTTCATTCATCAATGGCTTCTTGCTCATCTTGTCAACATGTGTCGTAGTAAACTTATCTAACTCTTGCCATAGTGCATTAAACTTTCCTTCCTAGTTCTGGATGCACAATAACTTAAACATGATCATTAATTTCTTACTCCTAAATTTCATATACAAAATTCACCACCATATGGCGCATGCACTACCGGCTCTATAAGTCTAGCCACGAATATGGCTCCACAGGATCCTCTTGCAAAGACTTCACTGCTGAAAGTAAGACAACAAGCCGATCATGAATGGTACAAACATTTGGTTAATCAAACGCAACATCGGGCTTAAGATGCCGAAGAAACCACAGCCAGCTTTCATTGTTCTCACTCTCAAGGAAGGCGAAAGACAAATGAAGTATCTGTTGGTTTACATCAACTCCAATTACAGCTGTCATTTATACTTGCCCATTAAGAAGGCCCCATTCACAAAAAAAGCACCAGAGGACAATGCTTAAATGACTCAATGCATGGGCCCAAAGACAAGAAAGTACCTCTGAACACCCTTGGTTGATCTTGGTATACTGTCTCCTTGAATGCGGTGTACATCCCAGGGTTTCGTTCCTTCAGGCTATCAAACACATGGGGCATGTTACAATAGGATGCCTCATATGTACCCTAACACTTCTCGAGGGTAATCTGCTTCACCCACCAATCTTTCTGATAAGTTATATCATATTTGAAACTGTCGGTGTACTCCTCATTGGATAAACGACCACTCCATGTCCCTCTTTTCAATTATCTCACTATATAGTTCATTCGCAACCAGAGACGTCATTAGGTTATGGTGCCTTTTCCCTAAGTTCTGCAGCGTACAACTGTGATTCTTCACTATAGAAGCTATCCAATGGATATCAAGTTTCAGCTTGTATGCATGCACATAGAAGCTGCACCTAGGTGCCCTGCACTTGACACTGTATTTTGATGGGCTAGAAGTCTTGACCCACACCTCCCTCGGTAACACGATCACCCACTATGACAGTGTCCTTTAATTCTTGCTTATTTGGAAATAGTTGATTCACATCGATCATGCTGTAACCATAATGGTACGGAGACTCCGATCCTTCTTATCCATAGCTTCCATACTTGATGCATCTGCCATATTCCATTGTTCAAGAATAGGAGAATTTATGTCCACAATTCCTTCTTCTTCATCACCAACTTCAACATCATCTTCCTCTTCCTCACCCAAATTTGCCTCCTCTTGCATGGTGTTGCAGTCAACAGTTTCTAACTCTTCAACAATCTCTTGGCCTCGTATCCACCATCAGCCACACCATCAACACCATCTACCCCCTCCGAACGGCACCTTCCTCTGTGATCTCCAACTATTCTAGTGACACATCAACCCCACAAATGCTCTTGTTCTTGGCTGCCTGCGATGAGCTTTCCTCTCTGACAAACTCTTTTGGACATGCCTTAACTAGGATAGTTAACGGAATATTACACTGTCTGCACCCATTTCCTCCACTTATATGTTCGGTTAGCAGCTCTGAGCTCATACATGACTGGACTCATACCCTCGAGACACAAGGATTGAATCATAACCGAAAAAATACTTGTATATATCCATCTGAAATAATGCCATGAACCAATCTATCAAATACCTTATATTAGCAACTTCGGCTTGCTCAATGGTGATTTGAGGGGACATACTCAAATGAGATCCATTCTAATAGAATATTCTAATCTAATTTGAGCTCGACCTGGCTATCACCTGGCACAAGTTTGAGCTACTAGTTAAATATGACAACAAATTAAATTTGTCATAAACCTAATTTGTAAACTCTAAATTTCATTATTACCAACTAATATAAACTACATTTCATCAACTAAAATTATCCTAACCCTAAACAAAACATAAATCTAAAATATAAACAAACAAAAAACTACCTGCATGCTACCTCGACAGTGCTGCGCTCCCCCGGCCGCGAGCCCGCAGCGCACCACACTATTTGGCCCACGTGCGTCGTGCTGCATGTGCACCCTGGCCTGCGCCCGCTCCCCAGCTCGCTCGCCTGCAGCTGTACCCGTCGATAGAGAGAGAAGGTCACCATAGATACGGTACAAAATGAGAGGGTTGCGTGAGAGAAAATCGATCGGCCACGGGCTGACGAAATCAGATTTCTTCATCCAACAGCCCGATGAAAATAGTGTGCCCTATGCGACTTCTTACCTGTGGTATAAAATATTCTAGTGGTTAGACGAAATAGGGTTTTCGTCTGTTGGTTCGACAAAATAACCAAATTTCATCTACTGGCGAGATGAAGATATGATTTCATCTACCTAGTAGATGACTGGGGTATATTTTTGCAATTTCCGAGACCTAGCATATTATTTTGTAATTATGTTAATTTTTCGTATTAAAAAATTAAAAAACCAAATAAAACAGATGGCTTTTTATTGGCTGGCGTCTGCAATATCACATTAAGCAATATATTTCAGATGTTTGTTCAGGCAATGGGACAGCGTAATAGGAAAACATACATTTGAATTCAATTAATTACATATGCTACATCACTGCATTTTAGATAAATAAAACAGATGGCTTTTTATTGACCAGTTGTTTGAAACATCACATTAAGCAATATATTTCAGATGTTTGTTCAGCAAATGGGACAGCATAAATAGGAAAATATATAGATGAATTCAATGAACTACATATACTACATCACTTGCATTACTATACTACAGTAATCAGTCAATAATTATATTCTACTTGACTAATAACAGCACAAGACAATTCTACTTGACTAATAATAGCACAAGACAAGCAATTGTAGTTAATATAAAAGGCAATAGAATGGTGATTTTATTTTTGAACAAGTCAGTGTAGTAACACTTCTGTACCAGAATCTTCTTCACTGAGAGTTTAGCACTTCTTGTAGTGATATATACGTGCAAAGAATAATTATGATGAACGCATTGATAGCAGTTGCTTCGTTGAGATACTAATTCTTGTAGCAATTGTGTAACCATGAACCTACTTGTGTCACTCGAGCCATTTTGAGTAAATCCTGGGTCTACATCCACGAAATATGGCATAGCAAGCCACATGGCATAGGCGAGGTTCTAAATCGTCGTGTACATCATAGCAGATTAATAACTTATAATTATCATGAACTAATAACTGTGTAAAACACATATTCATTGGCATTAAGAATCATCATTACTACATTGGCAAGAAACCACGCAATGACATAGACAAAATTGTGCCTCAGATGACCAAAGTACTGACGTAGAGAAGGACTTTAATGAGATGTGTAAGATACTACATAGTAGAGATAATAATTTGTGGAGACAATGCATTTTTAGAAGCGAAACTATTTTAATGGTCTTTTATGAAATATTTTATGGTAATCGCAACATTCAGTAACCCAAGTGGATAGAAAAATCAAACCTTTGTGCAGTGAAAGGAAAAACAGAAAGGACAAACTTGGATAGAAAAGATTGTGCATATTTTTGAGTTGAAAATATATAATGTCCATTTTTTAATTATTATAAAATAGATAACTATACTTAATTTTGATAACACGTGAACATTATTCAAAACATACTATTTAGATTGTACTTTACTAATAGTAATAATTATACAATGGTTGAACCTCAGGGATGATATCCACGATTCAAGTGTGGTGATATATGTGGAGGAGCATAAATTACTAGAGGAAGCCCTTAGTACTTTAGCAGAACAAGAAGAGAGCAATCAATATCATCCTATTGTGACCACAGTGTTTGGAGAAAGTGGTATTGGCAAGACAACCCTTGTGAGAGACCTATACAAAAGAATACATAAGAAGAAAGAGTTTGAAGTTCAAGCCATGGAGCGCTTTGCTCCTTATTTAACTGCTACCAACATCCTACAACAAATTGTTCAGCAACTAACAGATGATGACAAGAATTGCCCTAAAGAAAAAGCCCTAGAAATGTTGAAAGTTGTATTGGGAGAGAAGAAGTACTTACTGGTGATAGATGGTGAAGTTAGCGGTACTGAATGGAAGAACATTCTTACTAGCCTTCCAGCAGGTGCAAGAGGAAGTAGAATAGTGCACATTACACAAGGTAAACCAGAAGAGCCACCAAGCAGCTATCGTCATTTGTCCATTCAGGTAAAGAAACTTAAAGAAGAAGACATCATGGAATTGTTCATAAAGAGGCTACCTAAGGAAATGCAGGATGAAAACTTCATAAAACACCACCGTGAAATTATTTGTAAAATCACTCAAGGGTTGCCATTGGCAGTAGTTCTTTTGTCAGGTCTTGTGCAAACCAAGGAGTTCCCTGTTGAGTGGGAGAAGGTTTTTGACTACCTTAAGTCAAAGCAGTCAAATAGGCTTGACAGTATGTTGTCCGTTTGCTTCGACGATCTTCCACATGAACTAAAATGTTGCTTCCTATACTTTGCTGCATTGCCAACCAACACAACAATTGAGGCACGCAACTTAGTGTGTATGTGGATTGCAGAGGGATTCATAAGGTCAAAAGGTGGAAAGTCGATGGAGAAGATTGGCTATATCTACCTAAATGAGTTGATTAATAGGAATCTTGTCAATCCAGTGAAAATGGACGATGATTCTAGTTTTGGGAGTATGTTTGTCACAATCCAAAACAAAGTTCATGAGTTTTTGCAGATTGAAGCACATGAAGCAAGCTTCGTGGAGGTCCATAGTGGTGATGATATCCCTACATTAACAAGTGCCCGTCGCCTCTCTCTACAGAACTACACTGAGAAATATGCTGTCCTGGCACATCCATTACCAAAGCTACGATCTATCTTTTCTCAGTATGAACAAGAGCCTAAAGGTCCTGATCATGGTCGTAGGTCCAAAAGAAGCCCAACTTATCATGTGTTTCATCTATCTCAACGAAGGGTAGTAAGCTCTATGAGAAAGAAAGACATTAGATCTCACATAAAAGAGTTGTTTCATGGATCTGAATACCTCCGTGTCATCAATCTGCAGGGGATTGACATCGGAGAAAAATTGACAAATGCAATAGGCAATGTTGTCCACTTGCAGTACCTTGGCATCACATCATGTTCAGTGACAAAGATCCCATCATCTATCGGAAGGCTCACTAGCCTTCAAACATTGGATGTCAGGGAAACTAATGTCCGAAAGCTCCCAAGGGCTTTCTGGATGATAAAGACCCTAAGGCATGTGTTTGGGTTTGCCCTGGAATTGCCTAAGCAAATTGGCAACTTGAGGCAGCTACATACACTTGACTCCATAGATCTTAAAGTTTCTGAGCAGGCCTTAAATGAGACGCTTGGAGAGATGATCCATCTTGAGTTCTTGTCTATTTGGCATATCTCACATGACAATGTGGTGGATTTACCTGGTGCTCTTGATAACCTTGAGAGCCTTAGGACGCTCATATTGCATGGGATTATACCTTCAAGTGTCTTCACCACCTCTTCCCTTCGCCGCCTCAAATTCATGTTTCTAAATGGGGACCTACCATATTCATATTACAAAGATGATGATAAGCATGTGTTTTTCCTACCTAATCTCATCATGCTTTCGTTGGAGGGAACAAATATCACACAAGAGTTCATTAGCAAGCTATCTGAGCTGCACTCTCTTGCCACCCTTGTGTTGTATCCTGGCTCGTACAAGGACAAGGAACTTGTATTCTCTTCACTCAGATTTCCACGTCTGAGGAAAATCAAGATTATTGATGTGCAAGTATTGGAAAAGGTCAAAATTGAGGTGAGCGTGCTTCCCAAGCTCAAAGAACTGGAAATTCACTCCCACCACACAGGTCATTATTATGAAATTGATATGGGTGATGATGAACATGGTCAAATCATGAGGATCATGGTAGACCTCAAGAAAGAAGATGCTGTTAATAAAGAAATGTTGCTACCACTGGATGGTTGATGGTTTTCTGCTGAAAAGGTAAAAAGGCACCAATCGGCGGCTGTTCAAATAGTGTGGATTAAGATGTTACGATTCATATGGTTCTTATAGCTGGATTGTATGGTTTGGCTATATACATACCCCCTCTTTGTTTTACATGTCATAACTACTTTGTCTTAAATAAAACTTGTCAAGCTTCGATCAAGTTTATAGAAAAATATATCAACATCTATAGTCCCAAATATATGCACTATCAAAATATATTCCATGGTGGATATAATGAAACAAATTTAGTAATTATATTTTTCTATAAACTTAGTCAAAATTGAAAAAGTTTGACTTATGACAAAACAAATGTGACATGTAAAAAAAACAAAGCAATTATCAGGCCACATTGGGCATTGTGTGTTCCCCCATGAAATATGTTGTGTTGTGTGTGTTGAACAGTTATTATAATATTTGGCAAACATAGTTACTATCAATGTTGTTCTCTGTATTTAAACTAATGTAATAATGTTGAAAAAGTCATGATGCTTACACTGCCATGAGCCTGTATATAAATGTCTGATATAACAAAGATGGAGTGAATGTTAAATGCCGAAATACAAAGATGTTTTAATATGCATCAATTCGGACTCTTCTTCTTTTAATTTGTAGGCCGCCCTTTGAGGGTTTGCTTTTTTGGCGTCAATATCTATGCATATATTACCAAGTGATTATTTGTTATTTAATAGAATGTATTTCATACAGGACTCATGCTATTTTTGAAGTACAACTGAACTTCAATTGCAATTTTTCCCAACCAATGGACACATCTTATCTTATTATTACTAATTAGAGACTCGTTTTAAATTTTTCACGGTGATACTCACTACGTACGCTAGGAACAAAAGATAAATTTTAGAAACTCTTATAAAAAAAACAAAAACATCAATCCATCATCAGTAAATTGCATCCATCATACAACAGCTTGGCAGGTGTCCAACAACTTGTAAAATACTCAATTTAATACAATAACTTGATAGATGGGTGCGGATTGGTCCAATAACTTATGAAATGCTCAATTTAGTATAATAACTTGGCAAATTGGTGCATCTACAGTCCAAACGTTACAATGGCAGTGTATTAAACAAAAGTAGATGGACATGTGGATTTTGTTCCGGATAGTAATTCTTATTTTTTTCAATAAAAGTTGTTGGCGTCAGGTTGTTGCTTCTCAACTATGTACATAATTTATTTGTTCATTAGTTCAAATTCAATAAAATTCTAGAAAAATGCCATTCGCGTTACCAAAAGTCTAATGTCCATAAGGGAGATCCTAGAATCTTAGGTTCGTTCTGCACTCTACTCATGTATTCCACAACTGTACAGAAGCATGCTTGTTTCCATTCTTTTACCTACTTTCCCTTTCTAAATAAGTACATGAGGCTTTAAAAAATATTTATGCCAAGCTCCCAAATGTATTGTAAGTAGATATCAACATATTGGTTTATTCTTTTGTGTAGCTTAACAATTCATATAATCAAATATGTAGAAAACAGTGAGAGTGAACTTATTAATATTCAATATAAAATTAAATTGCTTACTAAAAAGTAATTATTATAAAAATATAATATTAATTTCCTAAATATTGAAGGTTCTTACCTTGGCTAGTTATATTGTCATTGCAACACGAATATCAATAGCTAAATAATACTTAATAATCTACAACGATGTGAATATACTTTCAATTATACTTACAAGGAGAAGAGAAAGAGGAGGGGGGGGGGTTTACAAAAGGGTCATAGTGTTTCTAGCCATTGAAATATTGCTGGTGTATCAGTTTCTCTAATCCTATGTAACTGGAGAGAAACTTGGGCTTTGAACCTCATGGTCCAAAGTTGAATCGAAAACATTGCTGTTTCGAACATTCCAGAGTTCCCAAGATGCCATGATAAATATCTCTATGAAAAATGGTACGCTGGAATGACGCCTGGTCTCTGTGATACGTTCATGGATGTCTTGCAATGGTTGCCACAGGATGCCTAGTTTCTGCCAACTGGAGATTGCAAAGGTACAGTTGAAAAATAGGTGATCAATGGTCTCCTCGTGTCCTGGCATGCATAATACACAGTTGGCATCAGGTTGGACATCAAAGTTTCTTCTGCTGTGCATATTCTTCATGTTTAGGGGATCGACTAGTAGAAGCCAAGCGAAGAACTTGAGTCGGGGGGAGCATTTCGATTTCCAAATCAACCTGTAAGTCATTGGTATCTCTAGATGGTCGAAAGCCAAACAAATATATTGGATCTATGTTAGAAAATATATTGCCATTGTAATGTTTGGACTGAGATGTACAAATCTACTAAATTATTGCACTAAATTGAACATTTTTCAAGTTGTTGGACCAATATGCACCATGTGTCAAGTTATTTACTAAATTGATCATTTTACAAGTTGTTGGATCAATTTGCACCCACCAGCCAAGTTGTTGTATGGTAGGTGCAATTTACAATTCTAATCATCATGACAATAATATCCATTGATTTTATTATGTTTCTAAAAAAAATTATCCACCTATGTAATCCTAAAAGTACTCTAAAGTAAGACACCAAATTTATTTCTAATTTATCCACCTCTGTCATTAAAAAACCAACCTGAAGTAACCGTTCAATCTTCATCGAAACCACACATATATACCATTTTGAAAATAATCAATATAAAGTAATCTCTGAATGCTCCTCCAACCAAAATTAACCCCCACATATATCATTATAGAATATTGGTTCAAAAATTATTCGATCTCATCTTTTTAACATTTCATCTAATTATTATCGTTGAAGAAAAATCACATATATAAGGATATAAGGAATCAAACCTAAGGTTTTTAAAAGGAAAAAAGAGTGATTAGGCAACGTTCGAGTAAAAGTTATTTTTATCTGAATGGAATCTTGTACAAATGAATTCAAACCACGTGCCTGGATCAGTGTTATCCTAGACGCTAAACGCTAGACGGTCAGTAACCCCCTATAGCGTTTAAACACAATTTAATTAGATGGAAAAGTAAATGGTTTGCACTGTAGTTGTAAATATCATAGTTCCGTACCTTCAGATTTAGTGACCCACAGTCCACCAGGGGGTTATCCAGGTGGTAGATTTGTAAGCGGGGGAGATTGTAAGACCAAGAACTCGAATGGTAACACAGGAGCGCAAGGTTTAGATACGTTCGGGCTTCCCGAGAGTAGTACCCTACGTCCTGTGTTCTGGTGGATTGTATTGCTGATCGCAAGTGCGAAGAGTTAACGTGCCCTCAGGGGTCATCTCTGGCCATCTTATATGGACTGACGATCTAGGGTTACAAGTCGGATAGAATCTAATCTTAGTCGTTTGTTGCAAGGAAATCAATATGAGTCGGTTTACAACAAGTATCCCGTGATATTCGGGCTGAATCGGTTCACCCGGCCTCCAAACTTGTACTTCACAGAACTTCATAACTTGCCCCGCATGCTATGGTCGAGCAGGGCCCACTTGTCAGGCCGGCTAATATCCTGGTTGGTGGGGACCTGTGGATGCCCTTATCCCTCAAGCCCTTGAGCAATGTGGAGTCGAACAGGGGCCTGACAGATGCACAACGAAGCTTGTAATGTACTCAACTGAAGTTGCGGTTTCGTCATAAGGATGGAGAGGCTGCGCAGTGCTCAATAAAGAAAGAAAAATTGAAGCTTCCATAGGCGTATGACCAAATGCATGTGGCTATGCGACTGCCAAGCTTCGGGATGCCTGACATCTTGTAGACTGAAGGGAAGTACATGGAGGAAGTTGCAAGATGCATTCCATATGGACTAGCCCCCGCGCATTGAAGCGATTAAAGTAATTGGTCCAATGGTCAAGCATTCGTGCAGTAGTTGTATTGTGAGGTTTCAAAATATGGCATCCAGCGCCCGAGCGCATGGATTGGCAGAGTCATAGAGGCACGCCAATCTGAAATAGGTACCTAACCCCCGAGTGTGAGGACCGGCAGAGCCAAGAAGGCACACCGACTTGAGATAGGCGTCTAGCCCCCAAGCGCGAGGACTAGCGGAGCCACAGAGGCACACCGATGTGAAATAGGCACCCAGCCCTCGAGCGCGAGGACTAGCTGAGGCACGCCGACCTGAGATAGGAGCCTAGCCCCCGAGTGCAAGGACTGGAGGAGCCAAGTAGGCACGCCGACCTGAGATAGGCGCCCAGTCCCCGAGTGCAAGGACTAGAGAAGGCAAGGAGGCACGCTGACCCAAAATAGGCACCCAGTCCCCGAGCGCGAGGACTGGCAAAGCCAAGGAGAAACACCAACCTGAGATAGGTGCCCAGCCCCTGAGCACGAGAACTAGAGACTTAATGGAAAACCCGCGGGTTCCATTCATCGTGTGTGCCGTAACGGGGGACCCGCGGATTTCATCGCTAGGTTTACGCTGTCAACTCCTTCAAAAGCCAAAGGGCCATGGTTTCTTTTTCATTTCAACTTCTCTCGCCTCCAAACACCGCCACCGCATCCACCATCGCTAGGTCGCACTGCCACACCCTCAAATCAAATGCGAACCAAAGCAGCAGCCATTACGCCGCCATCTCGCAAACCAAAGCAGCATCCGTTGCGCCACGATCTCGCATCGTATGCGAACCAACAGGATTGGAGACTGAAGAAATGGACAACGAGCAAGCACCGGATCCGTCAACCTACTAGATTAAGTCTGTGTGACGAAGGAGAAGATCCAAGCGTTTGTCGACTGCGGCCTCCTTGGTCCCAAATTTGTTCTCGAGTGGAAGGCAACCGTGGGCCAGAAATTTCCCACCAAGGATCGAACCGAGGCTGTCGTCTTCGTGGCATTCTTCGAGCAGGGATTTCGGATCCCTGCTGGAGATTACTTACGCGGCCTGCTAGATTACTACAAAATTGAGTTAGTGCATCTGAACCCTAACTCCATTCTGGACATCGCCTTCTTTATCTACTTGCGCGAAGCTTTTCTCGGCATTCCTCCCCATTTCAATCTATGGCACTACTTGTATCAACTGAAAGTGGTGACGACGAAGGGGAAACCAAGGATAATTGGCGGCTGTGGATTCTCGCTACAACCAAAGAGAGTCACCGAATATTTTGATCTGGAACAAACGGACACGAACAAGGAGTGGCACAAGGAGTGGTTCATCATCACCAACCAGAAACCGTAGCTGCCACCCCGCCTCGGGTTCGCACCCATGAAAAGTTCGGAGTGGTCAAACCAGCTAACCTCCAAGGAGATGGTCCAAGTGAGGCAGCTCCTAAAGGAGATGGTCAACCTGAAGGGACATGGGCTCACAGCAGGAGCAGTGAGCATCAATTTCTGCCAAAGATTGACACAACCAATCAAGGATAGGGTTCATCCGGTGTATGAGTACTCGGGTCTGTTGGATGTGACCCAGGAGGTCCAGCAGAAAGTTAACTGGGAAGACGTCACCGGTCGGGTGTCCGAGTTCTCTTGCGGCATCATCAAGAACAAGCACTGCCCCAAAGTATATTCCCTCAAGAGGCCGGCCGACCTAGTAAATTGTCCTATTTTTCTTTGCTTTGCATTTTCTCTACCTGATCCTATTTATCAAAAAGAGCAGAGAATCTAAGTTCTTCTATCCGGCACCACTTCCCGGGGGTGCCAAGCCACAACAGCCCAAGGTCTGCCCCACCACCTGCTGCCCTCGACTGGGAGTCAGCCTCATCTATCAACATCTCCGACGAGGATGTTCTGGTCCAAGGCAGCGGGACGGAGGCTGGGAGCGCTACTCCTGTTGAGCGGTGGATGCCCCAGGCTATGCACAAGGTGGTGGATTCCAAGGTGCCAGAGGTGGAGAAGAGAAAGCGGAAGAAAAGAGGGGCCACTAAGCCCATGGCGTCGTCTGTGGCAACTGCCTCTCCTGTCGAAGCCTCATCTGGGGTATTAAGTGATGACTCAAAGTCGCCCAACCCAGCCACGAAGAAGAAGAAAGCCGAGCTCCTTCAGACAACTGCTGCCGGCATGGAGAAGCTCAAGGAGCGGCTGAAGACAGAGATCCATGGGGGAAGGCAGAAGGAGTTGACCCTACCGGCGCTGGTGCCTCTTCGCCCTGAGTTCTGAGCAATGAAAAGCACATTGTGAGTATAGTCATGACATCGTTTATTGTTGAAAGTTTGTTTGTATATTGCTTCACTCTATCTCTACACCGCACCGACCGAGCAGGATGCTGGCATCGGGACCCAGGCAGAAGGTTGAATTCCTGATGTAGCCCTGGGGACTGCATCTGCGTCTTCTATTTAGGCCGGATGCGGGAGTGGCCTAGTGGTGGAGCTTGAGAGGCTAGAGAAAAGGACTCCTTCACGTGAAGATGCTACCGGGGATGCCGCCGCTTCCACACCCGGGGCCGCGGATGCTAGCACCGAGGTGCAGATGGAGGAGACCTCATGGAGGCACCGGTTGATGCCAAGGTGGTGGGCTATGACACCGACGTCGATGCCTATAAGCAGGATGATCCCACCACCCTAAACTTCTTCAATACAGCCCTGGAGCAAGACGTTGCCAATGACAAGAAGGATCTTGCCGACCTGAAGCAAGCTTCTGCTAAGGTGGAGGATATTTTATACGTAAGTTGGCCGACCTAATTTGGTGTTGATCTTCATTCCTATCTTTTGTCTTTGAATTGCTGGAGTGACTTTTGTACAGAACCTGGCTGAGCATGCGCATGAGAGGGCGGATGTTGTCTACCGTGCTGAGGAGTATCACCTCAGAGTCGAGTGCCTGGAGGCTGAGCTCAAAAGGGCCAAGGAGGATGCCATGGAGCAAATCCGACAAAAATATTGGGAGCTTGCTGACTAGAGACGTATAACCAAGGAGGTCCAGGGCGATCTCAACCCATGTTGAATGGTACGGCTTCGACCCTTGTTAATATTCTAGTTTGGGTAGATGTGGCCGGTTCCTATTCTTAAACCTTGGTAATTTGCAGATGCCCAGAAGAAGGAGGAGAGCCTCAAGAGAGACCTCAAGGAGTGCAAAACTGCCAATGCCCGACTGCAACAAGACTATGACATTGTTGTGCACTGTGAGTATGTCGTGTCACAGAAACTTGCCTTTGAGGCCGGCTTGTGCAAGGACATGGACCGGTGCTTGATTGCAGCAATGCATAGTCTTCAACATGATTAGGTGATCATTACAGGGTTGGCGGTGGAGCTGGAGGACCTGCGGTCGGCCGCGGGCTATGTGACGAACATGGTCCAGCCCGAGGCCAACCCTACCAAGCTGACGCCACTGCTGGACCATTTGAAGAGTGCTCCCGATTGGCTGAGGGCCCTGATGAAGGAGACCACCGTGGAGTGCGTTAAGAATTTCATTGCACATCTGAAGATGCATTTCCCTTGGCTGGCCATGGAGCGCATCAGAGCATGGGTTGCCAAGGACTTCAATCCTAATAACCTTCCAGAGTTGGCCGACCAATATCAACAGGCTGCGGAGGATGTAGTCAATGAGCTGAACTTGTAATGAAAAACTATGATATGCATTAATCTGTGTCATGAGACAAGTAAACTAGTCGATTAACTTAAGCAAATAGAAAGGCTCCATCCCTCCTTTGGTGTATATGATAGGACATCATGTAGCTTAGGCCTGTAGCCGCTAAACGCCTAGCCTTGCCTGGCCAGCACTCTGCTAAGACCGGATCTCGAGCTTGTAGAGGAGGTGAATGCAAGGTTGTCTGGGTTTCGCAATTTAGGATGTCGTCCACACGAGTTAGTCTTACTACCGTGAGAGGGGTAGGAGAAAAGGTGAGACCCAGAGGTTGGCACGTAATGGGGGAAGCCCCCAAGCGCAACGGCAAGGGTATGGTCTGTCGATCAGGTTGGACAACCCCCAAGCGTGAGGAAGAGCTCGGGTAAGAAAGCAAGAAGGTAGTAGGTACACAAAGAACCTCTGGGGTTTTATTTATTCAATGTGAAAGGTTTAAAGAGTACATAGCTTTTACGTCCTAAGGGTAGAAGTGTCACAAATGTTGGGTGTTCCATGGGTTGGGGACGCCTGAGCCGTCCACCCACTGCAACCGGTATGTGCCGGGCTGGATGACCTCTTTGACGATGAAGGGACCCTCCCAGGAGGCCAACAGCTTGTGCATGTCCTTGGTGGACTAGATCCAGCGGAGCACCAAGTCGCCAATGTTGAATGAGCATTCCTGGATGTTCCTGTCGTGGTAGCGTCGAATCTGCTGCTCGTGCCGTGCATGCTGGATGAGAGCCGACTCTTTAATGCTTCACCCTCCTCGTAGTATTGGATCTGCGGAGTGCCGAAGGCCACGTCTGTTGGCAACACGCCCTCGAAGGCATATACCAGGAAGAAGGAAGTATAGCCGGTAGCCTGACTCTTTTGGGTTCGGAGGCCCCAAATGACATGGGGTAACTTACGAAGCCATCTGGTGGCGTACTTGGATGCATTGTCAAAGATGTGAGACTTGGAAATTAGAAGACCATCCCATTCGCACATTCGACTTGGCCGTTGCAGCGTGAGTGAGCTACTAAAGACTAGTACACATCAATCAGGTTGTCCTGGCAGAAATCCCAGAACTCGGATCATGTGAATTGCTTGCCTAGGTCTATGATGATCCTATTGGGGACCTTGAAGTGATGGATGAGTTCTTTAACAAACTGAGTGGCTTTGGCCAACTTGGTGCTGGTGACAGCCTTGACCTCGATCCACTTGGTGAATTTGTCAACTGCCATAAAGATGTGGGTGTATCCACTCGGAGCGGTCTTGAAGGGGCTGACCATATCCAACCCCCAGCATGCAAAGGGCCAGGATGGTGGAATGGTGCGTACAGCTTGGGCTGGGAGGTGCTCCTACTTGGAGAAGAATTGGCATCCTTTGCACCTCTGGACGAGCTCTTTTGCATCGGTGATAGCGGTTGGAGAGTAAAAGCCTAAGCGGAATGTTTTCTTGACCAGACTACCCAAGGCGGCATGGTTCCTGCATGAACCTAAGAAGGTTTCATGGAGGAGTTCGAGGCCTTCATTAGGGACGATGCATTTCATCAGGATCCTGGTAGATGTAGCCTTCCTATACAATTCTTTGCCGATCACAACGTAGGTTGTGCTGTGTTCTGCGAGTTTTTCATTCTTAGCTTTATCCTTAGGGGACATGTTGTTAGTGATGAATGCAATGAAGGGTGCTCGCTACTCTTCCTCCACCTCGATCATCAAGACATCGACGGAAGCTGGGTCAGCCTGTGGCTGGGCATTGCCGTCAGCTTGCTCTGGGTCCACGATCTTGATGGAGGGTTTTCTCAAGGTCCTGGATGAACACGCCGGCTAGAACTTGGGCGTGCTTTGAGCCAAGCTTGGATAGGATGTCAGCGGCAACGTTGTGTTACCTAGGGACATGATGGAATTCGAGGCCATCAAAGTGAGCCTCAAGTTTGGGGACCTCAGCGCAGTAGGCATCCATGGTTTCCTTTGTGCACTCCTTGGACTTGTTGACCTGCTCGATTACAACCTTGGAGTCACCGTACACAAGGATGCGCTTAATGCCGAGCGAGGCGGCAATGCGGAGCCCGTGTATGAGGGCCTCGTACTTGATGCTATTGTTGGTAGCCTTATAGTGGATCTAGAGGACTACTTGAGCTGCTCGCCTTTTGGGGATATGAACAGGACCCCAGCGTCGTCTCCTTCAAGGTGGAGGGCGCTGTCGAAGTACATCGTCCAGTGCTCTAGCCTCTCCAGGGAGGGTGGCTCTTGAATCTCAGTCCATTCAGCGATAATGTCGGCCAGGATCTAGGACTTGATCACATGATGTGCGCAGAAGTCAATGTTGAATTCCCTGAGTTCCACAGACCATTTGATGACTCAGCCGTGGACATCCCTGTTGTGTAGGATTTCGCTGATTGGGTAGGATGAAACCACTCGGATCTTGTGCGCTTGAAAATAGTGATGCAGTTTATGGGAGGTGATCAGGATTGCGTAGAGCAATTTCTAGACCTGCGCGTAGTGGACCTTAGAGTCACTTAGGACCTCTCTGACGTAATATACCAGCCTTTGTACCATGTGGGCATGGCCGGGCTCTTCACGTTCTATGACTAGCACCATGCTCATGACATGTGTTGTCGCGGAGATGTACAGCTGCAGTGTTTCTTGGTCGGCCAGGGCCATCAAGATGGGAGGGGTGGAGAGGCATGTTTTGAGTTCCTCGAGGGCCTTGCGGGCCTCGCCATCCCACTCGAACTTGTCCACCTTCTTGAGCAGCTTGAAGAAGGGGAGTCCCTTATCATCGAGCTTGCTGATGAAACAGCTAAGGGCCGCCATCATGCCTGTGAGCTTCATGACATCTTTCTTGCCGGCCAGCTGCGCCATGTTCCTGATGGCATCCACTTTGATAGGGTTGGCTTCGATGTCACGTTGGCTGACCATGAAGCCCAGGAGCTTTCCAGATGGCACACTGAAAATGTATTTGCCCCGGTTTAGCTTTCGATAGGCCACAGGCTGTCAAAGGTTTGGGCAAGGTCGGTGATGAAGTTCTCTTCATCTTTGGTCTTGATGACCACGTTGTCAACGTAGGCCTCTACGTTTTTGCCGAGTTGTTTTTTGAGGCTGTAACAACCTAGCTTAATTAAACTATGTTTAAATCTTAAATAAAGTCATTATAACTTAAAGAAATACTTTGGTAGTGGTGAAGGCAACTAAAAAGACACTTTTGCCCCTCACAAGCTAAATCGCTATTTAAATAGTAACTCAAATTTTCTCTTAAGAACTTAAAAATATGTCCAACTAAAAGTTATACAACTCAACTTTCCCAACAACTTTTATTTTTGGTGTTTTACCTGAATATAAGTAGAAGCCCTTCAAAAACTTGAAATTTGAATCTGTGTTAAATTAAGAAAAACAATTGAAGTCCCGATTTTGGGGCTCTTTATTTCGAAATGTCTAATAAATACTCAAGCTGAGCTCTATACCAAAGTTTTAGAGCTTTGGGACATTAACAACTTATATTAAAGAAGTAAGATCTAAATCTGTCCTAAAAGCCTTCAAAACCCAGGTCAAAGCCAACTAGTTCGGTCAACCCAGCCCCTTTTGGCAATCCAGGCAAAGTTTGGAAAATAGCCCAACCTGGCATCTTAGCGTGTGCTTATCTCTCAAAAGTTGAGCAGAACATCAAAAAAACCCTTTATAAGAGTTTGAGAACTAAGCTGGTGCAACAACTTTGTTAATTGGACTTTGGTCTAATTCGCATCAGAAGCTTTTCAATTTTTGAGCTCAAGTCAGCCAAAGACCCAAAAACTGGAAAACAGGCGTTCTTCCAAACTTTGCAGCTTTGAATCTCCAAATCTACTGCAAATTTGAACACGGTTCAATTACAAAAGTTGAACTTTGGTCTGAGGACTACAACTTTGGTAAAGGGAGTTAATGTTGTGCGGTTCAAGATTTGGGAGATTTTGCGCTTGGAAATTGGCCCGGGAACGGATCCTGCAAATTGATCGGGACGGCTGACAAATGAAGCGACCCTTCGCAATGCGTGGATGTCGTGGGATTAGGTTCACCATGCATGGTTAAGAAATTCAAATCGATTCTTTTACCTCTCACAGTTTGGGACTACTTGATCGCTATGCTACACTGAGTAAGAATGAAAGCTGATGATGATATAATATGGTTACCTGCACTATTTGTTTGTGAACTATGCTTGTTTAGTATAGTTGCTAACTTAGATTGGTAAATGAACCTAGAATTTGTGGCTAAAATATTGAAAGTAAGGACATACACTAGTCGATTTTGGCAAAAACCAATCCCTCTAGCCAAAAAGCTTGCATGTCTAGGTGTCGGTGGAATAGTACCACCAGTTCGTTAACTCTTGTTGAGTGTAGTCGCTCAGCCTTGCTGTGGCATATCTCTTTTCAAGTGAGCTTGCTACAAGTGGCACTTGGCTGCCCCAGCTTCTTCCTGGGTGGACGGTTGAGTGGGATCCCTCCTCGGACGGTGAGGACCGGGATCATTGATGTCATGATCGGCTTCGTCATGATATTATGCAATGACATCTAGCTTCCGCTTATGTATTTCTGCTTGAAACTCTGCAAACTTTGCTTGAATTTCGAACTTAAGGTTGTAATAATTTGATGCACTTATTTGATTTATATGGACTATTGTAATCTCTAGAACCACTCACCTTCGTGTGAGCTATGCTTTCTCGATCCTGTGTTAAGTGGTTTATCGGATGAAATCCGACGGACAACCGGGTTAACTTGATTAAAGTATATGATTGCGTGTCGGGTGACTTAAGTGTACTTTAGCTAAGTTAATTTGGGCAGTTCCGCCACAGAGGCAACCTTGGATTGCCTTCTGGTAGGTGGCGCCGGCATTTTTTAACCCAAAGGTCATGGTGTTGTAGCACTAGATGCCATAGGGTGTTATCAGCGTAGTCCTATCTTGGTTGCTGGGGTTGTGGGTGATCTGGTGATAGCCCGAGTAGCAATAGAGGAGGCATAACAGGGTGCAACTAGCTGTGGAGTCCACGACTTGATCGATGTGAGGAAGGAGGAAGGCGTCCTTAGGGTGCCTATTGAGATCGGTTTAGTCGATACACATTCTCTATTCACTACTTTTCTTTTTTAGAAGGACTGGATTTGCTAACCAATCGGAGTGCTTACATTCACGGATGAAATCGGCAGCTAAGAGCTTATTTATTCTACCCTAATGGCCTCCTTGCGATCTTGAGAGAAATGGCAAAGCTTCTGCTTAACCGACCTAGCTGTGCTGCTCAACTCCAAGGAGTGCTCAGCTAGCTCCCACGGGACCCCGGGCACATCGAAGGGTTTCCACATGAATATGTCCGAGTTGCCCCGGAGGAAACTGGTGAGCGCGTCTTCATATTTTGGGGAGAGGTCGGCCCCGGTGAGGGCAGTCTTGGAGGGGTCTTCCGAGCCGAGGTTGATCTTCTTGACTTGCGGGTTGGGCTGCAGCGCCATGGGCGTTAGGTTATGGGCATCTCCGACTATAGCAAGTACTGGACTGGTGAGATGGAGACAAAGTGCACTTCCCTCCTGTATAGCTTGTGCTTGCACCTACTACAGAAAGCTTTGGGGCCGCTGATGATAATGTTGACCTTCCGCTCAGTGCACTGGAACTCACCATTATCGTTTCTGACACCCTAATTGGCATCAAGGTTGCGCTGGTCATGGCGCTCTTCTCTGCGTTGGTCGTTGCGGTCATCGCGGTGGCCGTCATCGCGGCAGCGATTGTCATGGCAGTTGTCGTGGCGGCCATTGTCGCGACGGTTGTCACGATGGTTGTCGAGGTGGTCATCCCGGTGTGGCTGCTTGTATTCTACTAGAGCGCCGAGTTCTTCTTCAGGACCGAGCAATTGTTGAGGTTGTGGTGTGCATCCTTGTGGAAGGGGCATGGAGCGTTCAGCGTATCATCGAACTCCTCGTGGAGGAAGGTTGTTTGCCTTGCAGGGTCGGCTTCAGTGGCAAGGACCTCAAGGGCCCTCTTCTAAGGTTCGGAAGGCTCTGGTCTGGGTTGGTGCTAGTTGTCTTGATGGGTCGGCGATTCATCGTCATCATTGTGGTGGTGCTTGCCATCCTGGAATTGGACGTGCTCAGCCTCATTTGTGTCGGCGTGAAGGTTGACAATCTGCATCATGTGTCCGACCATCTTTGGATCGACCTAGAACATGGCGCAGAACATCAATCTGTTCTTGAGGCCAGTGCAGAACTACCAGATGATGTTCCGGTCTTCAACGCCGGCCAACCTGTTGCGGTTGTCAAAGAAGCGATTGACGTACTCACGGAGAGTTTCGTTCTTCCACTGGCGGACTTGGCTGAGGTCTTGAGGTCGGGCGTATGTAGCCTGATAGTTCTAGATGAAGGCTTTGGTGAGCTGGCCCCATGTGTCGATGCAGCCTCATGGGAGGCCTTCCAACCATACAAGAGCTATGTTTCCCATCACCACTGGGAAGTGGCGGCCATCTGGTCATAGGTGTCATGTGCAGGCTTGACCGTGGTGCAGTATGTCTTCAGCCAAATCTTCGGGTCGGAGCGACCATCCTACTTCTCATTGATGGCTGTCTTGAAGGTGGGTGGCCACTGGACAGCTCTGAGGCAAGACGTAAACGCAGCGAACCAATGGATGTCCATGTTGTCGTCCTCCATGAGACGGCAATGTACTGGCAGGGCCCTGGGCATGCATCGTTGTCATGTTGGGGGTGGTTTTAGGCATTGCCATGGGCACCACAATGACGGTCGTAATTGTCGCGGTGGCGTAGCTCCTCCTCCCAGCGGTTGCGGGCCTCCTGCTCCGCATCGCGATCTGGTTGGGTGCCGACCCTGGAGCATTGAAGTCATGGTCATACTGGGCGCGCCGATGGAGCTCCGCCTCATTCCTCTCCTGGTGGCAGTTGTTGAGCTCACCACGGAGGTTGCAGCGGTTGCAGAGGTTGTCGCGGAGGTCGTGGACAGGTTGCCGACCTGGCCAACCACAGCGTTCACCATCTCCTCTTTTGTCGTGGCTGCGGTTGTCCTAGTGGTGGTTATCTGGTCGATGGTCCTCATCGTTAGGGTGGTGGTTGTTGCTTTGGGACTGCTCCACCTCCTCTTCTTGAATAGGTTCCAGCCGACCTCCCCTACGGTGGCCGTGAACAGCTTGGCTGCGATCGCATCTACTGTGAGTAGATCGGCTTTGGGAGTGCCGGGTAGATGTAGATCTGGAGTGTGATGACCAGCTTCTTGAGCGTACTGGGGCTTGGGCCCTTTCCTAGATCTGGGTATTGGTGACACGAATGCGCGCCAGGATTTGTTGTAGTTGCTTCAAGTTTGGGAGGTTCTCTAGGTTGGCAAAAACAGCCCCCAAGTTGGCCTAGGGTGTGGCAAAGATGTCGTGGACGTTTTGCTCGAAGTCGTTTTGGAGGTTGCGTGCCCACATGGGGTTAGGGCACCTACGTCTCCTTGGTCGATGTTGTCACCGCCGATTGGGTGCGCTGGCGGAATGGGTGGTGTCGGGGATACATCCCCAGTACCCGCAAGGAAGGAAGAAGTCAGACTCCTACTAGGATTCCCCTGTAATCCGACTAGGACTAGTCCCGTGTACTCCTACTAGGACTCCTCCTTGTAATCTGACTAGTACTTTGCCCCCTGGAGTATATAAAGGAGGGCAGGGGTACCTAGCTCGGCAGGTCATACCTCAACACCCAATCCTCAGGACCAGAACATACATCAATACAAACCAACACACAGGACGTAGGGTATTACGCGATCTAGCGGCCCAAACCTGTCTAAATCGTGTTTCTTGCGTCACCATTGATTCCTTGATTCTCGACGACCCTTACCGCATAAAAGACCACCTAGGGTACCCCTAGGCGGGTTGCCGGTCTAAAACACTGAAAGCTGGTGCACCAGCCGCTGCGGGAGCAGCAAGCAGTTGATGAGCTTGCTCGGCTCGTTCCTACTAGCGCCAAACCGCATGATCATGGTTCCAGGTGTTGCGGCCTTCCTCCTGGGAGGAAGTTTCACCATCTTGTGGAGGTTCGTTATTGGAGACGAAGACTTCCCAATCTACTGGGGTAAAGCTTACATCTTCACCCTCGCCGTAGGAGTTTAGAGTTAAGGCGAAACGAGGAACCTGAAACTCACTGCAGTTCAGAAACTGAGTGGGTTCGAGTGGGTCATCAGATTGGATCTGGAACGACTACGTGAGTTTTTCAAAAAACACGGTAGGCGAGTTCTTATGGCCAAAAGAGGCACGAGAAGGACCCTAGCCCGACCTCCCAGAGCGTAGAGCCGACTCAGAGAGGTTGATGCATTCATCAATGGTGCTGCTGATGCGATCTAGCCCTGCAATTAGATCAGAGGGCTCTGGTGGGCGGGTGGCCGCGAGGATGTGCAGGACCCTCTCCATGAGAGAAAGGTCACCGACCTGCTAGATGATCATAGCGATGATCCTTGGGTGGAGACCTTATGCCGCCAATGCAGATTCAACGGAGGCTGAGTCAGCGATGGAGTCGGAGTCCACCGGCATGCTCCCGAAGTGGAGTTTGCCTAGGCGCCAAGGTTGGTGAGGAAATCCTTGATGCTCTTGGGGAAGATGACGTCGAGGCGGGATGCCATCGAGCTCACTAGGGAGGATCTCACGATCACCCCTACCTCTGGCACCAACTTTCGGATTTAGTGACCGGCTGTCCACTTGGGGGTTACCCAGGTGGTAGATTTGTAGGTGGGGGAGATTGTAAGATCAAGAACTCGCATGGTAACATAGGGGCGCAATATATAGGCAGGTTTGGGCCTCTGGAGAATAATACCCTACGTCCTATATTCTGGTGGGTTGTATTATTGATCGCAAGTGCGAAGAGTTAATGTGCCCTCAGGGGGCGCCCCTAGCCACCTTATATAGGCTAACGACCTAAGGTTACAAGTTGGATAGTGATGAGGACATCACCTGCTCGGATACAACCACATTAGTAACTTTTGATTCACAGTTGAAATAATTCTTTACTATGATTGTATTTGATACATTTGATGAATTGATGTTGCACCATGATGTGTGTTCGTTGTCAATTTCAGAAATACATACATGGATCAAAAATAGTGTTAAACACACATGGAAGGTATGGAGAAGAAAAGAAGTAGATTGGGGGCCAAGTACAAGTATTCTTAATGTCCTCCACCAGGCTACCACGTCACTTTTGGCCCAAGGAAAGAAAGAGACCCAATCCAACATGTTTTGACGCTGGATTCGGACTGCAGCTCTACCCCAAATTGCAATGGCCGCCATGACCTCATCCGAACTCCGTTTTGGGCATTCAAGTACTCTTTAGAATCCTTATGAAGTTTATTTTTATATGGATTTGGACTCATATCCATATCTATTATGAGTCATCCGTAGTCACCAAAATACTACCGAGAGGTTTTCGGTCAACAGGTGTTGCGTCTTCTTATTTTGGCCCAATGGGCCGTGTATCAAGTTGGGTCCATTAGGGACATATCCTAGTGTTGCAGCACAACCCCAGCAACCTCTTAGTCATTCTCCTAGGTGTTAATAAGGATTAGAGTCACCACAAATAGATTGGGTTTTGTTTTGATCAAGTTTAGCTCTTGCTACTTGCTTCAAAGGGCGCGTGCTGGATCAGCCACCCGTTTTCCTGTCTTTGGAACCCCACCTTATTGAGATTGAGTTGGAAATCTTCATCTTCATCTAGTAAATTCAGTACTTGTTATACTTGTTCTTGCTAGTTCTTCGATTGCTTGCAGGATGAGTGCCCTAGTGGCCGGGTGACGCGCTCCACAAGATCACGGCAGCCATTGGACGTGGTGTATTGGTTGCTAAGGCGCAGCTTGGAAGGCTGTAGTCAGACTGTGAACATCGTCTCCATCAACTAATCGAGTTATCCCATGCCTCTCATCGAAAGATCGGGAATCAACCCTAGCGGGTTCATATTAGTTGGTAATCAGAGCAAGGTTTATCGGTGAGAGACTTCCAATCCTTCGCTGTTTTACTTTCCCATAGTCCAGAAAAGGCTAAAAAAAATTAGTAGATTAGTTTACCCGCAATCCTATAAATCCTTTGATCCTTTGCTAGCACTGCTGAGTTAGGGCTTGTTAAGTTTTCAATTGCATCGGTTGTGTCGAGTTGCTGGTCTTAGTGTCTTTTCCTTTAGAGTTTTGACTTCTATCACGTTTTGGTTACCACGACATCCACCATCACCATATACATCATTGTTGCGTTTCTGCCACCACGGATCCATATGATGTTCGATTTGGGATATTAAATACAATCTAGAAAGCTGAAGTTGTCTTCTTTCCAACGGATCTGACCTTGTAGCAAAATTCGTTCCAGCGCTCCGCAATCTTCCTAGATATTTTCATATCTGTTGTATTAACAAGAGTTGTTAAATCTGAATTTCAAAGGGGGTGTGTGTGATAGCCTTATTCTTTTGGTTGTTATAGTACCACACAAAAGTTTTAGGCTCCTGCAAAAAAAAAGGAAAAAGAAAGAAGAAGAAAATAAAGAAAAAAGACAAGAGAAGGAGAAGAAAAAAGGGCCTGAATCTGTGAATGTATTATTTTTCCTCATGCTGTGCTAGTTGCCCTTTTTCAGTGACTACCTTTGTGCCTAGGCTCACGTCTCTATCATGGTTTAGCCTAGGACCAGCACAGTACCGCCGTTGAATGATTACTCAACTTGCTTTTGTGACTAACGTGGTGCTAGTATATTTCCTTACTTAAGCCCACCTACAGCTCCACATATTCGACTACAGCTTGACAGGTTTTTTGTTGCTGCAGCACCGATACACTTCGCTCCACGGTTGTAGACTTGTTGGTTGTCGTCACCTCCTATTTGGCTTGGTAAGAACTTGTAAGGGCATGTTTTTACAAGTTGAGTTTGAGAGAATTACAACCGACACATCCTTGTAATTTATAGGAGATACATATTATTTTTGTATTTCTTATTTTCTACTAATCATGGCAAGTAATACAGAGATTTTTGAGCTGTTGAAACTAGACTCTCATATTCAAAATGTCATTCAACACTTGTCGTTATATAATGGTAAGTTTGATCCTAAAGCTTACATTGATTGGGAGCTAAAAGTAGATAATGAATTTGATGAGCATGACCTGTCCGAGAAACAAAAAATTTATATTGCCTGGATATGCTTTGCTAGAATGAAAACACATTTGTAGGCACAACAAAGTTCTAGAATCTGGGGAAGACTTCAAATTTCTTTTTAGAGATGCATTCATTCATAAATATAATGCTAATTGTTTGCTTGCAAAATTAGTCAACTTGAGGCAAGATAGTAGGACTGTGAAAGAATACTTCTATAATTTTAAAATTTGTATCATGTTTGGTGGATTAGATGAGTGCATTGAAGATGTTATGAGTAGGTTCATGAGAAGGCTCAATTCTGAAATTCAAACCTTGTTAATTAGCAATTCTTATAGCCATATTGGTCAATTGTTTTGTCTTGCTCTCAATGCTGAAAAGGAGATTCTAGTATCTGTGAATAATTGCAAGAATAATGTAACTCATAATGTCCAAAATTTGTCCACTCTGCATGCTAATGAAGAGCAACAAATAGTGGAACCCACTGTCGATTTTCCTTTGTCACAAAATGAATTACTTGTTGTTCCTTGTGATGAAGAGGACTTGTGTGCAGATGATTCTTTTACTCCTATGCCACAAGTAGTGAATAAGTGTGATAATTTTAGTTTGGAACCATACAAATGTGCTGAAGATAAGCTTTTTCATCCTATTACTTGTGCACAAGATGAACTGAATTTGCTATCCTCTTTAAATACTTTGGGTTATATTGAATTTGATATTCTGTGTAATCTAAATTGTCTAAAAGAGAAACTTAAATTTGATTCTAGTTTGCCAAATTTTAATCATTATTCGCTTCATCCAATTGGCAAATACGATAGCAAAGGCGAATATTTGGTGCATAAAGTTTATATTTGCTCTAATCTGAAATATCCTTTTGGACAACAATACCATGATCAAATAGAGGGCTAGACTAACACTAATAATGTCTTGCAAAGTTTTCCTAGTTTTTCCCATATGCAACAGGGTAAGGTCAAAGAAGGGTGATGAGGACATCACCTGCGAATCAAAAGTTACTAATGTGGTTGTATCCGAGCAGGTGATGTCCGCATCAGATAGGATCTAATCCTAGTCGGTTGTTACAAGGAAATCAATCTGAGTCGATTTACAACAAGTATCCCATGATTCTGGGCTGAATCAGTTCGCCCGTCCTCCAAACTTGTACTTCACGGAACATCATCCCTTGCCCCGCACGCCATGGTCGGGCAGGGCCCACTTATCAGGCCGGCTAGTATCCTAGTCGGTGGGGACTCGTGGGTACCCTTATCCCTCACATACTATATAATTGCAATTTGAGGCATGCATATAACACATAATGACATAATTCTCTCATATAGTACATAACAACTATATATTTACAACTCTAGATTCGTATTTTTTAACCTAACGCGCGCTTGTGGCCCCAAATTCTCCCTGCATGTGCCCAATTATCCCTTGAAAGCATGCTCCTTATTACCTACACCACAGTCTAAACATGTGTTTAAGTGTGTAAACATGTTTAGTTCTCATTTAGTTTCAAAGTTTACACCGTTTTTTGACTAGATTGACCATCTACATGCATTTACCATCTAATTCAATGACTAGGCCCTAAACTACACGCATACCTTCTGTTTATAGTTTGCACATGTTTAGGCAAACACTAGCATGGGTTAAGAAGATAGAAATTGATTGAGCGACATAAAAAATCAATCAAATTATGTACATTAGATCCTACAACAAAAGCAAAGACAACAACGTAAAAACATTGAAGACAAGAACAAAAACAACAAAAACATTTGCGCTCCGAGCCACCCATTAGCCTCCACTCTAACACATCAGCGTTAGAGGTTGAGGTGGCGAGATTTGGGTAGAGTGGCCATAACTCATAGGAGGACATACTGCTCCTCATCAACCTTAGCGGCGGCATGCATTGTAGCTTGGGCAGGTCAAACGCTGGGCGTGCTATGGCAAGGACAATTGTGGCCACGAAGCTCACTCTACCTGCACGCGTCAACGTGCTTCCTAGCACACAAGGTGAGAAGCGAGTGGCTCGAGGGCACAGGTAGCGATAAAAACAGGATGGGAAAATCCCATCCCGACCAGCACCGTGGACCGCCTAAACCGACCGTAGACCATTTCCTTAGGAAAAATGGGAAACCAGAAAAGAACCGGGAAAAAACGGTGGGAACAGGACTAGAATCGGTTGGGGTCTTTTCCTGACCGGATTCTCGGTTCTTGGTTTTGGTCGGGAATATTCCAGTGGGAATTTCCATATTCGTGGACCTCGTTCCTCCATTTCAGCCAGTAGGTAAATCACTCAGCCCAGCCCAACTACGCCAACTCCCTCCTCGTGCAACTGTGCCCCACCCACCCCCAACCCCTCTCCCAACCCTAGCCGCCACCGCACCCAACACCCCTCTCTCTCACACTCAGTCTCTCATCTATCCTCTGTCATCTCTCACTCTCCAGCTCTCTGCTCTCCTAGTCTCCTCCAGTCCTCCCACCACCGGCCACCAAAGGCCCCCGTCCAGCCATCCCCACTCCCCACACGGCCACACTCCCCAAGCACCCAGGCCCCTCCGCCGCCTGCTGGGTCCTGGGCTGCTAGCCATGGCCGGTCACCACCAGGCGGGCACCGTGTAGGAGTCCGTGCGTGCACGGGTGCATGCCCCTCCGCTGCCTGCTGGGTGCTGGGTTGCTGGCCATGGCCGGTCGCCGCCAAGCAGGCACTGGGCAGGGGTCCGTGCGCGCATGGGCGCACACCCCTCCGCCAACTGTTGGAGGTATGCCCTAGAGGCAATCATAGAGATGATGATATTCCATTTGTATCCATGATTGATATTGTGTTCCTTGAATATCCAATAAAGGCTACTTGAATTGATTTGCAATTATGTGAATTGTATGTGAAACTCTTTACTTGTATGGTTATTCTAAAGCTGTCCCTAGTCGGAGTTCATGTGAGGACACACATGAATATTACACTAGCACATGTATTAGTTGATGACTATGTTTCACGAGTCATGGACATGGAGATGTTGAACTAATAATGTGGGCACATGTGGAGACATGTGCTAGGACTGACCTAACACGAGAAGTAGTTCTCTCTTTACACAACATGTATGCTTTGTCCTTAGACCTGAGATTGTCGCATGTACTCAAGATGTGGATCGACTTACTTAGGGGCTATCAAACGCTACGCCGTAACAGGGTAGTTATAAAGGTAGGTTTCGGGTTTGTCAAGAAGCATGCTATGAGACATGGTCAATCAAGATGGGATTTGCCCCTCTCTGTTTGAGAGTGATATCTCTGGGCCCCTCGAGTGATCGGATCCGAAAATGCATGGCCATGCTACGTACGGTTAAGAGTTAACCTACAAAGGGATTCCGAATCATAGGATCGAGTAAGAGTGGTCGGCTTGAAGCTAGACCAAATATTGTTAGGCAAAGGGAATAGCATATATATAATGTTGTGATGGTTCGTCTGATATGATCTCCGTATGCGTATAGGAGTTGGCACGTCTTGCTAGAGGCCGCTAGCGACTGTTGGGCTGAGTAGGAGTACTCGAGCCATGTCTATACGTATCCGAACCCATAGGGTCACACACTTAAGGGGCTAGAAGCCCAATTCGGATGTGATCCGAGTTGAATTAGGTTTAAGAGTACTAATGGGCCTCGGACCCAGAGGCCCGTTAGGAACCTCTATAAATAGAGGGGTGGGGGCGCCCTAGGGTTTACACCTTTTTGGCGAAACACATCTGCTGCGCCTCCCACGCCCTCGCCTGTTGGAACTCGTGGACCTAGCAGTCCGGCTTGAAACGCTTCCTTCCTGCACATGTGGATACCTTGGAGGTGTTGCGCCTGCAGCACTTGGACAAGCCACCGATGAGCCACCGACGAGCCACAATGAGCCGCCGACGAGCCACGACAAGCCGACGACGAGCCACGGCACGAGGGCGATCTTGCTGCACATGGACGAGCTGCTGAGGAGCTGTTGGGCATCGATGTGATCAACTACGTACGACTACGCTAATCGACTTCGTTGCATCGACTCAAATTTACATCTTCTGCATTAGTGCGTCGAATGGTAATCCCATGATCCTTATACGGCAGTTTTCCTAGTTTACGAGGTAGAAAAATTTTGATTTGCGCTAGTGTAGCCTACCTTGTATCCCAATAGTGGTATCAGAGCCGTAGCTATTTAGTTTTGGATTCGGGATGTGTGCATATGGAAATATGCAAGTTTTCAGTTTGATCTATGTCCTGGTTTCATGTTCTTGCTGCAATGATTGTGTAACGACATACTCCTACCGGTCGGGTTTCCGCCATCGGAGTTAAGTGATACACGTAATGGCAGTTGCAGCGAGCGAAGATCAATGTGATTGGTCGAATCGAGATCCAGGTTCATACGCCAAGCACATGAGATGTGCAATAGTAGATTGGATCTACTACCGGGTCGGGATTTTGCCATGTGTGTCTGCTTCGGTAAATCAGCCGTAACTTTTCGGTACGACCTCGGATCGGGGTGAATTTTATATGAAAATTGATCTACACAAAAAGTTACCCATGAAATTCAAACACTTTGCCATTTTTGACAAAATTAGATTTCCAATTTTGGCTTGGAAGATGGAGTTTCGGGCCTCCGAAGTTTGGAACGTTAGAACACCTAACTCTGTTTTGCAGGATGTATGTATCTTGTGATCAGTATGACCCTTTTGTGTATGTGTGCATGTGTGTAACTTATTCGTGACCTGCGTGTCGCATGTACAGCAACACGGCTGGAGCCATATGTGTTGTCACTTTAATGTATTTAATGGTCTGCGTACCAATCTGTGATGATCCAAGCAACTATATAATCTTCATTACTAGCTTCTTTACTAGCTATTAGGCATAATAGCATGTTCTAGTTCTTGGAGGACTCATCACCAGGAGGATGGTGCACATGGAACATGGAGATGGAGATCACCATGGTGAACAGGTTCTGTGGAGATGGAGATCACTATAAGAAAAGGGGCCATACTGTGTCACAACCGTGTGAATGCTATTATGTTTATGTTTTACTTTCTGCATGTTGTGATGTTAGAAGTAGAACGATCCCTCACAAAGTTTAAGTTAGTATGCCCTCCCAACTAAAACTTGCACCGTCCCATGTCTTGTACAATTAGTGGTGGGTCTACGAAATTAGGGTGCCACTAGTTTTCCTTGACTAGACGGGTTTGTGTCGGACACTTACACGCATAAGGGTTGGTTTTCTTAACAAGGTTATCTTAATGGTTAAGGACCTTGGGGCATAAAGGTTGGGTGCCGAGACATAGAGATGTCACCCAATAACAGGAGTCATATGTGATATGATTAGCAAGAAGTTGCTTACCGATCTATCTTGTTTGCTAGCGGTGATGCTAAAGCTCACTAGTAGACTTGTTAGTTGTGGATCCTGAATCACTAAGTATCAATAGAGGGATATTGATTTTAGTGGGAGTAGATTCTGTTAAAACTGTTTAATGTGATTTTCTCTATCATGGATACGTTTGTCTTAGTGTATTTTGCATTACTTTTGCTGTAGATTAAATGGCACCTAGCAGCACTACACCGTTTGATTTGGGTTCGGTCCTTGAGAAGGAAAAGTTGAATGGAACAAACTACTCGGATTGGATCTGTAACCTGAGAATTGTTCTTAGGGCTGAGAAAAAGGAAGATGTTCTAGACAACCCACTACCAGAAGAACCTGCTGATGATGCACCTGCTGCTGCTAAGAATGCTTACAAGAAAGCATATGATGCTAACCTCGAAGTAAGATGCCTTATGCTTGCTTGCATGGAACCTGAGCTACAGATGCAGTTCGAAACAAACCATAAGGCGCACGATATGATCGTGGCGCTTAGAGACATGTTCCAAACATAGGCCAGGACTGAAAGGTTCAATGTGTCTAAGGCCTTTGTGGAGAGCAAGCTAGCAGAAGGCACTGCAGTAGGACCACACGTAATCAATATGGTTGGTTACACTCAACGGTTGGAGAAGTTAGGCTTCCAACTGGGCCAAGAGTTGGCCACTGATTTCATTCTTTCATCTCTTCCGCCTAGCTATGGGAACTTCATCTCGAACTACCATATGCATGGGACGGAGAAGGGTCTGAATGAGCTGTGTGGCATGCTTAAAACAGTAGAGGCTGACATCAAGAAAAGTGCTTGTAGCAGTCATGTGATGGCTATACAGACAAGCCTAGCTTTAAGAAAAAGGGCAATTCTTGGAAGAAGAAGGGCAAGGCTGGAACGTCCAAGCCAAACCCAGCGCCCAAGGTTAAAGCTGGACCTGGACCTGCTCCAGACAAAGAGTGCTTTTACTTTCATGAACTTGGTCACTAGAAGAGAAATTGCAAGCAGTACCTAGCTTCGTTGAAGAATGGCGGAAGTAAGAGTACTTCCACCTCAGGTACGCTTGTTATTAATGTTATAGACAACATATTTCTCGCTGATACAATTATTAATTCTTGGGTATTTGATATCGGATCTGTTGCTCATATTTGCAATTCGATGCAGGGAATGATAAGAAGTAGAAGTGTGGAAATAGTAGAAGTTGATTTCCGTGTGGGCAATAATGCAAGAGTTGCTGCGTTGACCGTCGGGATGATACAACTCCACCTCCCGTCAGGATTTATTATGGAGTTGAATAATTGTTATTTTGTTCCTAGCTTGAGTCGAAACATTTTGTCTCCTTCATACTTGATGAAGGATGGTTATTCATTTGCAAGTGAAAACAATGGTTGTGTGATCTCTAAGAATGATATGTTTATGGCTTTTGCACCTATTGTGAATGGATTGTTTGTTTTAAATCTTGATGGTTCACATGTCTGTAACGTAAGTGCTAAAAGGCCTCGGCCTAATGATTTGAGTCCTACCTACTTGTGGCATTGTCGTTTGGGTCATATAAGTGAAAAATGCATGAAGAATCTCCATTCTGATGGACTTCTAACTTCATTTGATGAGGCACAAGTCTGAAACCTTTGAAAAGTTCAAGGAATTTCAAAATGAAGTTGAAAATCAGCGTGGCAAGAAAATTAAAGCCTTACGATCTGATCGTGGAGGCGAGTATTTGAGCCACGAGTTTAGCAATCATCTAAAGAGTTGTGGAATTGTTCCACAACTTACGCCGCCTGGAACACCTCAGAGAAACGGTGTATTCGAGCGACGTAATCGAACTTCGTTAGACATGGTTTGAGCAATGATGAGCTAGTCGGACCTACCATTGTCATTTTAGGGATACGCTCTAAAAACAGCAACTTTCACACTAAATAGGGTACCATCTAAATCCGTAGTTAAGACACCATATGAGATGTGGACTGGAAAAGTTCCCAGTTTGTCTTTTCTAAAGATTTTGGGATGTGAAGTGTTTGCCAAGCGACTTCAGTCGGACAAGATCACACCCAAGTCAGATAAGTGCATGTTCGTGGGATATCCAAAGGAAACTTTGGGATGTTATTTCTACAACCGGTCAGAGGGCAAAGTGTTTGTCGCTCGGAATGGGGTTTTCCTAGAGAAAGAGTTTCTCAAAGGAGAAAAGAGTGGAAAGATAGTGCATCTTGAAGAAGTTCAAGATGAACCGATCAGGAAAGAATGAATGACTGATGCTAACGTAGCAGAACAAGTTGAGATACCCATGGCACCGCCACAGCCACGAAGGTCAGCAAGGCTCCGTGGAATACGGGAAATATTATTGTTGGACAATGATGAGTCTGTGACATATGCAGAAGCAATGATGGACCCAGACTCCGAAAAATGGCAGAGTGTCATGCAATCCGAAATAGAGTCTATGGGAGACAATCAAGTTTGGAACTTGGTTGACCCGCCTGATGGTGTTAAAGCCATAGAGTGCAAGTGGATCTATACGAAGAAAAAGGAAATGGATGGAAATGTTCACATCTATAAAGCACGACTTGTCAGAAAAGGTTTTGACAAGTTCAAGGAGTTGACTACGACGAGACCTTCTCGCCCGTAGTGATGCTTAAGTCCATTCGGATTATTTTAGCTATAGCTGCATATTTCGATTATGAGATATGGCAGATAGATGTCAAGACAGCTTTCCTGAATGGAAACCTAGCTGAGGACGTGTATATGATACAACCCGAGGGTTTTGTCGATCCGAAAAATGCTAGAAAGGTATGCAAGCTTCAGAGATCCATTTATGGACTGAAGCAAGCATCTAGGAGTTGGAACATTTGTTTTGATCAAGTGGTCAAAGGGTTTGACTTCACCAAGAACGAAGAAGAGTCTTGTGTTTACAAGAAGGTTAGTGGGAGCTCTGTAGTATTTCTAATCTTATATATGGATGACATATAGCTGATTGGAAATAACATTCCTATGCTTGAGTCCGTAAAGACTTCACTGAAAAATAGTTTTTCAATGAAGGACTTAGGGGAAGCGGTATATATTCTGAGCATTAAGATCTATAGAGATAGATCGAGAAGGCTTATAGGATTAAGCCAAGATACTTACATTGAAAAAGTGTTGAAGCGGTTCAGCATGGAAGAGGCAAAGAAAGGGTTCTTGCCTATATCACATGGCATACATCTCAGCAAGCCTCAGTGTCTTTTGACTGCTGATGAGCGGGATCGCATGGGTAGAGTGCCATATGCCTCGGCTATTGGATCTATCATGTATGCAATGATAAGTACTCGCCCAGATGTTTCATATGCGCTAAGTATGACAAGCAGACACAAGTCTGATCCAGGTGAGAGTCACTTGACAGGGGTGAAAAACATTCTTAAGTACTTGAGAAGGACTAAAGATATGTTCCTCGTCTATGGAGGTGAGGAGGAGCTCATTGTAATAGGTTACACCGATGCTAGTTTCCAAACCAACAGAGATGATTCAAAGTCACAATCAGGATTTGTGTTCACGCTAAATGGTGGTGCTGTTAGTTGGAAGAGTTCCAAGCAGGAGACGGTGGCTGATTCTACAACAGAAGCCGAGTACATCGCGGCTTCGGAAGCCGCGAAGAAGGGTGTTTGGATAAGGAATTTCCTCATTGAGCCTGGTGTGTTCCCGAATGTGTCCAGCCCATTGAATCTCTACTGTGATAACAATGGGGCAATTGCGCAAGCAAAGGAGCCTAGGAACCACGAGAAGAACAAACACGTAATGCGGCGATTTCATCTCACTCGAGACTTCGTTAACTGGGGTGAGATCAAGATATGCAAAATACACACGGATCTGAACATTTCTGATCCATTGACAAAACCACTCTCGCAGGCTAAGCATGATGCGCATGTAAGAGCTATGGGTATGAGGTACCTTCTAGATTGGCTCGTCCAAGTTCTGCAGGCGCAACACCTCCAAGTATCCACACGTGCAGGGAGGAAGCATCACAAGCCGGACTGCTAGGTCTACGAGTTGCAGCAGGCGAGGGTGTGGGAGGCGCGCGGCAGATGAGTTTCGCCAAAAGGTCTAAACCCTAGGGCGCCCCCACCCCTTTATTTATAGAGGTTCCTAACGGGCCTCTGGGTCCGAGGCCCATTAGTACTTCTAAACCTAATCCAACTTGGATCACATCCAAATTGGGCTTCCAGCCCCTTAAGTGTGTGACCCTATGGGTTTGGATAGGTATAGACATGGCCCGAGTACTCCTACTCGGCCCAATAGTCAGTAGCGGCCTCTAGCAAGACGTGCCAACTCCTATACGCACACGAAGATCATATCAGACAAACCATCACATCATTATATGCATGCTATTCCCTTTGTCTCACGATATTTGGTCTAGCTTCAAGCCGACCGCTCTTTCTCGATCCTATGATTCGGAATCCCTTTGTAGGTTAACTCTTAACCGTACGTAGCATGGCCATGCATTTTCAGATCCGATAACTCGACGGGCCCAGAGATATCACTCTCAATCAGAGAGGGGCAAATCCCATCTTGATTGACCATGTCTCATAGCATGCTTCTACAAACCCGAAACCTACCTTTATAACTACCCTGTTACGGCGTAGCGTTTGATAGCCCCTAAGTAAGTCGATCCACATCTTGAGTACATGCGACAATCTCAGGTCTAAGGACAAAGCGTATATGTTGTGTAAAGAGAGAACTACTTCTCGTGTTGGGTCAGTCCTAGCACATGTCTCCACATGTGCCCACATTATTAGTTCAACATCTCCATGTCCATGACTTGTGAAACATAGTCATCAACTAATACATGTGCTAGTGTAATATTCATGTGTGTCCTCACATGAACTCCGACTAGGGACAACTTTAGAATAACCATACAAGTAAAGAGTTTCACATACAATTCACATAATTGCAAATCAATTCAAGTAGCCTTTAATGGATATTCAAGGAACACAATATAAATCATGGATACAAATGGAATATCATCATCTCTATGATTAACTCTAGGGCATACCTCCAACAATCTCCCACTTGCACTAGAGTCAATCTAGAAGGTACCTAATACCCATAGCTCTTACATGCGCATCATGCTTAGCCTGCGGGAGTGGTTTTGTCAACGGATCAGAAATGTTCAGATCCGTGTGTATTTTGCATATGTTGATCTCACCCCAGTTAACGAAGTCTCCAATGAGATGAAATCACCGAATTACGTGTTTGTTTTTCTGGTGGTTCCTTGGCTCCTTTGCTTGCACAATTGCCTCATTGTTATCACAGTAGAGATTGAATGGGCTAGATGCATTCGGGAACACACCAAGCTCAATGAGGAAATTTCTTATCCAAACACCCTCCTTCGCGGCTTCCGAAGCCGCGATGTACTCGGCTTCTGTCGTACAATCGGCCACCATCTCGTGCTTGGAACTCTTCCAACTAACAGCACCACCATTTAGCGTGAACACAAATCTTGATTGTGACTTTGGATCATCTCTGTTGGTTTGGAAACTAGCATCGGTGTAACCTATTACAACGAGCTCCTCCTCACCTCCATAGACGAGGAACATATCTTTAGTCCTTCTCAAGTACTTAAGAATGTTTTTCACCACTGTCCAGTGACTCTCACTTGGATCAGACTGATGTCTGCTTGTCATACTTAGCGCATATGAAACATCTGGGCGTGTACTTATCATTGCATACATGATAGATCCAATAGCCGAGGCATATGGCACTCTACTCATGCGATCCCGCTCATCAGCAGTCGAAGGACACTGAGTCTTGCTGAGATGTATGCCATGTGACATAGGCAAGAACCCTTTCTTTGCCTCTTCCATGCTGAACTGCTTCAACACTTTGTCAATGTAAGTATCTTGGCTTAATCCTATAAGCCTTGACGATCTATCTCTATAGATCTTAATACCTAGAATATATGCCGCTTCCGCTAAGTCCTTCATCGAAAAACTATTTTTCAGTGAAGTCTTTACGGACTCAAGCATAGGAATGTTATTTCCAATCAGCAATATGTCATCCACATATAAGATTCGAAATACTACAGAGCTCCCACTAACTTTCTTGTAAACACAAGACTCTTCTTCGTTCTTGGTGAAGTCAAACCCTTTGACCACTTCATCAAAACGAATGTTCCAACTCCTAGATGCTTGCTTCAATCCATAAATGGATCTCTGAAGCTTGCATACCTTTCCAGCATTTTTTGGATCGACAAAACCCTCAGGCTGTATCATATACACGTCCTCAGCTAGGTTTCCATTCAGGAAACCTGTCATGACATCCATCTGCCATATCTCATAATCTAAATATGCAGCAATAGCTAGAATAATCCGAATGGACTTAAGCATCACTACGGGCGAGAAGGTCTCGTCGTAGTCAACTCCTTGAACTTGTCGAAAATCTTTTGCGACAAGTCGTGCTTTATAGATGTGAACATTTCCATCCATGTCCTTTTTCTTCTTATAGATCCACTTGCACTCTATGGCTTTAACACCATCAGGCGGGTCAACCAGGTTCCAAACTTGATTGTCTCCCATGGACTCTATTTCGGATTGCATGACACTCTGCCATTTTTCGAAGTCTGGGTCCATCATTGCTTCTGCATATGTCGCAGGCTCATCATTGTCCAACAATAATATTTCCCGCATTTCGTGGAGCCTTGCCGACCTTCATGGTTGTGGCGGTGCCTCTCTTGCCATGGGTATCTCAGCTTGTTCTGCTACGTTAGCATCACTCATTCATTCTTGCCCGATCGGCTTATCTTGAACTTCTTCAAGATACACTGTCTTTCCACTATTTTCTCCTTTGAGAAACTCTTTCTCTAGGAAAACCCCGTTCCGAGCGACAAACACTTTGCCCTCTAACCGGTTGTAGAAATAATATCCCAAAGTTTCCTTTGGATATCCCACGAACATGCACTTATCCGACTTGGGTGTGATCTTGTCTGACTGAAGTCACTTGGCAAACACTTTACATCCCCAAATCTTTAGAAAAGACAAACTGGGAACTTTTCCAGTCCACATCTCATACGGTGTCTTAACTACGGATTTAGATGGTACCCTATTAAGTGTGAAAGCTGCTGTTTTTAGAGCGTATCCCTAAAATGACAATGGTAGGTCCGACTGGCTCATCATTGCTCGAACCATGTCTAACGAAGTTCGATTACATCGCTCGAATACACCGTTTCTCTGAGGTGTTCCAGGCAGCGTAAGTTGTGGAACAATTCCGCAACTCTTTAGATGATTGCTAAACTCGTGGCTCAAATACTCGCCTCCATGATCAGATCGTAAGGTATTAATTTTCTTGTCACGCTGATTTTCAACTTCATTCTGAAATTCCTTGAACTTTTCAAAGGTTTCAAACTTGTGCCTCATCAAGTAGACATAACCATATCTACTAAAATCATCAGTGAAAGTTATGAAGTATTGGAATCCTCCTCTAGCCGTCGTGCTCATTGGTCCGCATACATCGCTATGTACGAGTTCTAACAAGTCTATTGCTCTCTCACGAAAACCTGTGAAAGGCGTTTTGGTCATCTTGCCCAGCAAGCAAGCCTCACATGTCTCGTACGATTCAAAATCAAACGAAGTTAGAAGTCCATCAGAATGGAGCTTCTTCATGCATTTTTCACTTATATGACCCAAACAACAATGCCACAAGTAGGTAGGACTCAAATCATTAGGCTGAGGCCTTTTAGCACTTATGTTACAGACAGGTGAACCATCAAGATTTAAAACAAACAATCCATTCACAATGGGTGCAAAAGCCATAAACATATCATTCTTAGAGATCACACAACCATTGTTTTCACTCGAAAATGAATAATCATCCTTCATCAAGGATGAAGGAGACAAAATGTTTCGACTTAAACTAGGAACGAAATAACAATTATTCAACTCCATAATAAATCCTGGCGGGAGGTGGAGTTGCATCGTCCCGATGGTCAACGCAGCAAGTCTTGCATTATTGCCCACGCGGAAATCAACTTCTCCTCTTTCCACGCTTCTACTTCTTATCATTCCCTGCATCAAATTGCAAATAGGAGCAACTGATCCGGTATCAAATACCCAAGAATTAATAATTGTATCAGCGAAAAATATGTTGTCTATAAAATTAATAACGAGCGTACCTGAGGTGGAAGTACTCTTACTTCCGCCATTCTTCAACGAAGCTAGGTACTGCTTGCAATTTCTCTTCCAGTGACCAAGTTCATGAAAGTAAAAACTCTCTTTGTCTGGAGCAGGTCCAGGTCCAGCTTTAACCTTGGGCGTTGGGTTTGGCTTGGACGTTCCAGCCTTGCCCTTCTTCTTCTAAGAATTGCCCTTCTTCTTAAAACTAGGCTTGCTCTTTATAGCCATCACATGGCTGCTACTAGCGCTTTTCTTGATGTCAGCCTCTGCTGTTTTAAGCATGTCACACAGCTCATTCAGACCCTTCTCCGTCCCATGCATATGGTAGTTCGAGATGAAGTTCCCATAGCTAGGTGGAAGAGACCAAAGAATGAAATCAGTGGCCAACTCTTGGCCCAGTGGGAAGCTCAGCTTCTCCCACCGTTGAGTGTAACCAACCATCTTGATTACGTGTGATCCTACTACTGCGCCTTCTGCTAGCTTGCTCTCCACAAAAGCATTAGACACATTGAACCTTTCAGTCCTGGCCTGTGTTTGGAACATGTCTCTAAGCGCCACGATCATATCGTGCGCGTCATGGTTTGTTTTGAACTGCATCTGCAGCTCGGGTTCCATGCAAGCAAGCATAAGGCAGCTTACTTCAAGGTTAGCATCACATGCTTTCTTGTAAGCATTCTTAGCAGCAGCAGGTGCATCATCAGCAGGTTCTTCTGGTAGTGGGTTGTCTAGAACATCTTCCTTTTTCTCAGCCCTAAGAACAATTCTCAGGTTACGGATCCAATCCGAGTAGTTTGTTCCATTCAACTTTTCCTTCTCAAGGACCGAACCCAAATCAAACGGTGTAGTGCTGCTAGGTGCCATTTAATCTACAACAAAAGTAATGCAAAATACACTAAGACAAACGTATCCATGATAGAGAAAATCACATTAAACAATTTTAACAGAATCTACTCCCACTAAAATCAATATCCCTCTATTGATACTTAGTGATTCAGGATCCACAACTAACAAGTCTGCTAGTGAGCTTTAGCATCACCGCTAGCAAACAAGATAGATCGGTAAGCAACTTCTTGCTAATCATATCACATGTGACTCCTGTTGTTAGGTGACATCTCTATGTCTCGGCACCCAACCTTTATGCCCCAAGGTCCTTAACCGTTAAGATAACCTTGTTAAGCAAACCAACTCTTATGCATGTAAGTGTCCGACACAAATCCGTCTAGTCAAGGAAAACTAGTGGCACCCTAATTTCATAGACCCACCACTAATTGTACAAGACATGGGACGGTGCAAGTTTTAGTTGAGAGGGCATACTAACTTAAACTTTGTGAGGGATCGTTCTACTTCTAACATCACAGCATGCAGAAAGTAAAACATATAAAGAATAGCATTCACACAGTTGTGACACAGTGTGGCCCATTTTCTTATGGTGATCTCCATCTCCACAGAACATGTTCACCATGGTGATCTCCATCTCCATATTCCATGTGCGCCATCCTCCTAGTGATGAGTCCTCCAAGAACTAGAACATGCTATTACACCTAATAGCTTGTAAAGAAGCTAGTAATGAAGATTACATAGTTGCTTGGATCATCACAGATTGGTACGCAGACCATTAAATACATTAATGTGACAACACATATGGCTCCAGCCGTGTTGCCGTACGCGCGACACGCAGGTCACGAATGAGTTACACATATGCATCACATACACAAAGGGGCCATACTGATCACAAGATACATACATCCTGCAAAACAGAGTTACGCGTCCTAACGTTCCAAACTTTGGAGGCCCGAAACTCCATCTTCCTAGCCGAATTTGGGAAATCTAATTTCACCAAAAATGGCAAAGCGATTGAATTTCATGTGTAACTTTTTCTTTAGATCAATTTTCATATAAAATTCACCCCGATCCGAGATCGTACCGAAAAGTTACGGCTGATTTACCGAAGCATACGCACACGGCAAAATCCCAACCCGGTAGTATATCCAATCTATTATTGCACATCTCATGCGCCTAGCGTATGAACCTAGATTTCGATTCGACCAATCACATTGATCTTCGCTCACTGCAACTGGAATTACGTGTATCACTTAACTCCGATGGCAGAAACTCGACCGGTAGGAGTATGTCGTTACACTACCATTGCAGCAAGAACACGAAACCAGGACATAGATCAAACTAAAAACTCGCATATCTCCATATGCACACATCCCGAATCCAAAACTAAACAGCTACGGCTCTGATACTACTTAAGGGATACGAGGTAGGCTACACTAGCGCAAAATCATAATTTCTACCGCGAAGACCATGAAAACTGCTAGCGAAGATCTCTGGAGATACTAGAA